>NW_024470859.1:254973-282473 GCF_017639515.1 Carcharodon carcharias
GAGAGAGAGTGAGAGCTGCAGAGACTGTGGGAGAGGGAGAGAGAGTGATAGATGGACAGTGTAAGAGAGATGGAGAGTGAGAGAGAGAGAGTCAAAGAGAGAGAGATAGAGAGAAAGACAGAGAGAGAGAGGGACAGAGTTGGAGAAAGAGAGGGAGAAACAGAGATGGATAGTGGGAGGGCAAGGGAGAGGGAGAGATGGAGATAGTGTGGGAGATGGAGAGAGTGCGGGAGAAGGAGACAGTGTGAGAGATGGAGACAGTGTGAGAGATGGAGAGAGATTGAGTGATGGAGAGAGATTGGGAGATGGAAAGAGAGTGAGAGATGGGGAGCGAGGGAGAGTTAGAGAGTGTTTGAGAGATGGAGAGAGATTGGGAGAGTGTGAGAGAGTAAGAGATGGAGAGAGTATGGGAGATGGAGAGAAAGTGAGAGATGGAGAGAGTGTGAGAGATGGAGAGAGTGTGAGAGATGGAGAGAGTGTGAAAGATGGAGAGATTCTGGGAGAGGGAGAGAGATGAGAGATGGAGAGAGTGTGAGAGATGGAGAGAGACTGGGAGATGGAGAGAGAGCGAGAGATGGATAGAGTTTCGGAGATGCAGAGAGTGTGAGAGATGGAGAGAGTGTGAGAGATGGAGAGAGAGTAAGAGATGCAGAGAGTGTGTGAGATGGAGAGAGATACACAGAAGGAGAGAGCATGGGATATGGAGAGAGTGTGAAAGATGGAGAGAGAGTGAGAGATGGAGATAGTGTGGGAGATGGAGAGAGTGTGGGATATGGAGAGAGAGTGAGAGATGGAGAGAGAGTGAGAGATGGAGAGAGTGTGGAAGATGGAGAGAGAGTGAGAGATGGGGAGCGAGGGAGAGTTGGAGAGTGTTTGAGAGATAGAGAGAGTGTGGGAGATGGAGAGAGCGTAAGAGATGGAGAGAGTATGGGAGATGGAGGGAGAGTGAGAGATGGAGAGACAGTGAGAGATGAAGAGAGTGTGAGAGATGGACAGAGTATGGTTGATGGAGAGTGAGTTAGAGATGGAGAGAGTGTGGGAAATTGAGAGAGTTTGGAGATGGAGAGATTGTGAGAGATGGAGAGAGTGCGGGAGATGGAGACAGTGTGAGAGATGGAGACAGTGTGAGAGATGGAGAGAGAGTGAGAGATGGAGACAGATTGAGTGATGGAGAGAGCATGGGAGATGGAGGGGAGAGTGAGATATGGAGAGAGAGTGAGAGATGGAGAGACTGGGGGAGATGGAGAGAGAGTGAAAGATGGAGAGAGTGTGAGAGATGGAGAGAGAGTGAGAGATGGAGAGAGAGTGAGAGATGGAGAGAGTTTGGGAGATGGAGAGAGAGTTAGAGATGGAGAGAGAGTGAGAGATGAAGAGAGTGTGGGAGATGGAGAGAGAGTGAGAGATGGGGAGCGAGGGAGAGTTAGAGAGTGTTTGAGAGATCGAGAGAGATTGGGAGAGTGAGAGAGAGTAAGAGATGGAGAGAGTATGGGAGATGGAGAGAGTGTGAGAGATGGAGAGAGAGTGAGAGATGGAGAGAGTGTGAGAGATGGAGAGAGTGTGCGAGATGGAGAGAGTGTGGGAGATGGAGAGAGAGTGAGAGATGGAGAGAGAGTGAGAGATGGAGAGACTGTGGGAGATGGAGAGACTGTGAGAGATGGAGAGAGTGTGAGAGATGGAGAGAGTGTGGGAGAGGGAGAGAGATGAGAGATGGAGAGAGTGTGAGAGATGGAGAGAGACTGGTAGATGGAGAGAGGGCGAGAGATGGATAGAGTTTCGGAGATGCAGAGAGTGTGAGAGATGGAGAGAGTGTGAGAGATGGAGAGAGAGTAAGAGATGCAGAGAGTGTGTGAGATGGAGAGAGATACACAGAAGGAGAGAGCATGGGATATGGAGAGAGTGTGAAAGATGGAGAGAGAGTGAGAGATGGAGATAGTGTGGGAGATGGAGCGAGTGTGGGATATGGAGAGAGAGTGAGAGATGGAGAGAGAGTGAGAGATGGAGAGAGTGTGGGAGATGGAGACAGAGTGAGAGATGGGGAGCGAGGGTGAGTTAGAGAGTGTTTGAGAGATAGAGAGAGATTGGGAGATGGAGAGAGCGTAAGAGATGGAGAGAGTATGGGAGATGGAGGGAGAGTGAGAGATGGAGAGACAGTGAGAGATGAAGAGAGTGTGAGAGATGGACAGAGTATGGTTGATGGAGAGTGAGTTAGAGATGGAGAGAGTGTGGGAAATTGAGAGAGTTTGGAGATGGAGAGGTTGCGAGAGATGGAGAGAGTGCGGGAGATGGAGACAGTGTGAGAGATGGAGACAGTGTGAGAGATGGAGAGAGAGTGAGAGATGGAGACAGATTGAGTGATGGAGAGAGCATGGGAGATGGAGGGGAGAGTGAGATATGGAGAGAGAGTGAGAGATGGAGAGACTGGGGGAAATGGAGAGAGAGTGAAAGATGGAGAGAGTGTGAGAGATGGAGAGAGAGTGAGAGATGGAGAGAGAGTGAGAGATGGAGAGAGTTTGGGAGATGGAGAGAGAGTTAGAGATGGAGAGAGAGTGAGAGATGAAGAGAGTGTGGGAGATGGAGAGAGAGTGAGAGATGGGGAGCGAGGGAGAGTTAGAGAGTGTTTGAGAGATAGAGAGAGATTGGGAGAGTGAGAGAGAGTAAGAGATGGAGAGAGTATGGGAGATGGAGAGAGTGTGAGAGATGGAGAGAGAGTGAGAGATGGAGAGAGTGTGAGAGATGGAGACAGTGTGCGAGATGGAGAGAGTGTGGGAGATGGAGAGAGAGTGAGAGATGGAGAGAGAGCGAGAGATGGAGAGACTGTGGGAGATGGAGAGACTGTGAGAGATGGAGAGAGTGTGAGAGATGGAGAGAGACTGGTAGATGGAGAGAGAGCGAGAGATGGATAGAGTTTCGGAGATGCAGAGAGTGTGAGAGATGGAGAGAGTGTGAGAGATGGAGAGAGAGTAAGAGATGCAGAGAGTGTTTGAGATGGAGAGAGATACACAGAAGGAGAGAGCATGGGATATGGAGAGAGTGTGAAAGATGGAGAGAGAGTGAGAGATGGAGATAGTGTGGGAGATGGAGAGAGTGTGGGATATGGAGAGAGAGTGAGAGATGGAGAGTGAGTGAGAGATGGAGAGAGTGTGGAAGATGGAGAGAGTGTGAGAGATGGGGAGCGAGGGAGAGTTGGAGAGTGTTTGAGAGATAGAGAGAGTGTGGGAGAGGGAGAGAGTGTAAGAGATGGAGAGAGTATGGGAGATGGAGGGAGAGTGGGAGATGGAGAGACAGTGAGAGATGGAGAGAGTATGAGAGATGGAGAGAGTATGGTTGATGGATAGTGAGTGAGAGATGGAGAGAGAGTGAGAGATGGAGACAGTATGGGAGATGGAGAGAGTGTGGGAGATGGAGAGAGAGTGAGAGATGCAGAGAGTGTGGGAGAGGGTGAGAGAGTGAGAGATGGAGAGAGTAAAAGAGATGGAGAGTGAGAGAGAGAGAGTCAGAAGGTGAGACAGAGAGAGAGACAGAGAGAGAGAGAGACAGAGGTGGAGAAAGAGAGGGAGAGACAGAGATGAATAGTGGGAAGGCGAGAGAGAGGGAGAGATGGGGAGAGTCTGGGAGATGGAGAGAGTGTGGGAGATGGAGAGAGCGCGAGAGATGGAGAGAGTGTGGGAGATGGAGAGATTGTGAGAGATGGAGAGAGTGTGAGAGATGTAGAGCGAGGGAGAGATGGAGAGAGTTTGAGAGATGGAGAGAGTGTGAGAGATGGAGAGATTGTGGGAGAGGGAGAGAGAGTGAGAGATGTACAGCGAGGGCGAGTTGGAGAGAGTGTGAGAGATGGAGAGAGTGTGGGAGAGGGAGAGAGAGTGAGAGATGGAGGAGAGTGAGAGATGGAGAGAGAGTGATAGATGGAAAGAGTAAGAGAGAAGGAGAGAGAGAGATAGAGCCAGAAAGAGATACAGAGAGTTAGAGAGACAGAGGTGGAAAAAGACAGGGAGCGACAGAGAAAGATAGTGGGAGGACGAGAGAGAGGGAGAGATGGAGCGAGTGTGGGAGATGGAGACAGAGTGGGAGATGGAGAGTGAGCGAGAGATGGAGAGAGTGTGTGAGATGGAGAGAGCGTGAGAAAAGGAGTGATTGTGAGAGATGGAGAGAGCGTGAGAGATGAACAGAGAGTGAGAGATGACGAGAGTGTGCGAAATGGAGAGAGAGTGAGAGTTGGAGAGTATGTGGGAGATGGAGACAGTGAGAGATGATTTGAGTGTGAGAGATGGAGAGAGAGTGAGAGATGGAGAGAGCATGGGAGATGTAGAAAGAGTGAGAGATTGAGAGAGAATGAGAGATTGATAGAGAATGAGAAATGGAGAGATGGTGGGAGAGGGAGAGAGTGTGAGAGATGGAATGAGTGTGAGAGATTTAGAGCGAGGGAGAGATGGAGAGAGTGTGAGAGATCGTAAGAGATGGTGAAAGTGTGGGAGAGGGAGAGAGAGTGAGAGATGGAGATAGTATGGGAGATGGAGAGAGTATGGGAGATGGAGAGAGTGTGGAAGATTGAGGGGGAGTGAGAGATGGAGAGAGAGTGAAGGATGGAGAGAGAGTGAGAGATGGAGAGAGAGTGGGAGAGGGAGTGATTGTGAGAGATGGAGAGACGTGAGAGATGGAGAGAGAGTGAGAGATGGAGAGAGTGTGGGAAATGGAGAGAGAGTGAGAGTTGGAGAGAGTGTGGGAGATGGAGAGAGAGTGAGAGATGGAGAGAGAGTGAGAGATGGAGAGAGTGTGGGAGATGGAGAGAGAGTGAGAGATGGAGAGAGAGTGAGAGATGGAGAGAGAGTGAGAGATGCAGAGAGAGTGCGAGATGGAGAGAGTGTGGGAGATGGAGAGAGTGTGATAGATGGAGAGAGTGTGAGAGATGTAGAGCGAGGGAGAGATGGGGAGAGTTTGTGAAATGGAGAGAGTGTGAGAGATGGAGAGAGAGTGGGAGAGGGAGAGAGAGTGAGTGATACAGAGCGAGAGTGAGATGGAGAGAGTTTGAGAGATGGACAGAGTTTGAGAGATGGATAGAGTGTGGGAGAGGGAGAGAGAGTGGGAGATGGAGAGAGCATAGGAGATGGAGAG
Source organism: Carcharodon carcharias (assembly GCF_017639515.1). NCBI lineage: Eukaryota > Metazoa > Chordata > Chondrichthyes > Lamniformes > Lamnidae > Carcharodon > Carcharodon carcharias. Next base: position 260,083 of record NW_024470859.1, read on the forward strand.
AGATTGAGAGATTGACAGAGAGTGAGAGATGGAGAGAGTGTGAGAGATGGAGAGAGTGTGGGAGATGGAGAGAGTGTGGGAGATGGACAGAGCGTGAGAGATGGAGAGAGAGTGAGAGATGGAGAGAGAGTGAGAGATGGAGAGAGTGTGGGAGATTGAGAGAGAGTGAGAGATGGAGAGCGAGGGAGAGATGGAGAGTGTTTGAGAGATGGAGAGATTGTGGGAGAGGGAGCGAGAGTAAGATTTGGAGAGAGTATGGGAGATGGAGAGACTGTGAGAGATGGAGAGAGTGTGAGAGATGGAGAGAATTTGGGAGAGGGACAGAAAGTGAGAGATGGACAGTGTATGACAGATGGAGAGAGTGTGAGAGATGGAGAGAGTGTGAGAGATGGAGAGAGTGTGAGAGATGTAGATCGAGGGAGAGATGGAGAGAGTTTGAGAAATGGAGAGAGTGTGAGAGATGGAGAGAGTATGGCAGACGGAGAGAGAGTGTGAGATGTAGAGCGAGGGAGAGATGGAGAGTGTTTGAGAGATGGAGAGAGGGTAAGAGATGGAGAGAGTGTGGGAGATGGAGATAGTGTGATAGATGGAGAGAGTAAAGGACACGGAGAGAGAGAGAGATAGTCAGAGAGAGAGGCAGAGAGTGAGAGAGACAGAGGTGGAGAAAGAAAGGGGGAGACAGAGATGGATAGTGGGAGGACGAGAGAGAGGGGGAGGCGGAGAGAGTGTGGGAGATGGAGTTAGTTTGGGAGATGGATAGAGAGCGAGAGATTGAGAGATTGGGGGAGATGGAGAGAGTGTGAGAGATGGAGAGAGAGTGAGATATGGAGAGAGAGTGAGCGATGGAGAGAGATTGAAAGATGGAGAGAGCATGGGAGATGGAGAGAGAGTGAGAGATGGAGAGAGAGTGAGAGATGGAGAGAGTGTGGGAGATGTAGAGAGAGTGAGAGATGGAGAAAGAGTGAGAGATGGAGAGAGAGTGAGAGATGGAGAGCGTGTGAGAGATGGAGAGAAAGTGAGAGCTGGAGAGAGAGTGAGAGCTGCAGAGACTGTGGGAGAGGGACAGAGAGTGATAGTTGGACAGAGTAAGAGAGATGGAGAGTGAGAGAGAGAGAGTCAGAGAGAGAGAGACAGAGAGAAAGACAGAGAGAGAGAGGGACAGAGTTGGAGAAAGAGAGGGAGAAACAGAGATGGATAGTGTGAGGGCAAGGGAGAGGGAGAGATGGAGAGAGTGTGGGAGATTGAGAGAGTTTGGGAGATGGAGAGAGAGCGAGAGATGGAGAGAGTGCGGGAGATGGAGACAGTGTGAGAGATGGAGAGAGTGTGAGAGATAGAGAGAGATTGAGTGATGGAGAGAGCATGGGAGATGGAGGGGAGAGTGAGATATGGAGAGAGAGTGAGAGATGGAGAGACTCTGGGAGATGGAGAGAGTGTGAGATGGAGAGAGTGAGAGATGGAGAGAGTGTGAGTGATGGAGAGAGTGTGGGAGATGGAGAGACTGTGAGAGATGGAGAGAGAGTGAGAAATGGAGAGAGTGTGGGTGATGGAGAGAGAGTGAGAGATAGATAGAGTGTGCGAAATGGAGAAAGAGTGAGAGTTGGAGAGAGTGTGGGCGATGTAGAGAGAGTGAGAGATGGTGAGATTGTGAGAGATGGAGAGAGAGTGAGAAATGGAGAGATTGTGGGGATGGAGAGAGAGTGAAATATTGAGTGATTGTGAGAGATGGAGAGAGCGTGAGAGATGGAGAGAGAGTGAGAGATGGATAGAGTGAGCGAAATGGAGAGAGAGTGAGAGTTGGAGAGATCGTGGGAGATGGAGAGAGAGTGAGAGATGGATTGAGTGTGAGAGATGGAGCGAGATTGAGAGATGGAGAGATCATGCGAGGTGGAGAGAGAGTGAGAGATGGAGAGAGAGTGAGAGATGGAGAGAGAGTGAGAGATGGAGAGAGCATGGGAAGGGAGCACGAGTGAGAGATGGAGAGAGAGTGAGAGATGGAGAGAGTGTCGGAGATGGAGAGAGAGCGAGAGGTGGATAGATTGTGGGAGATGGCGAGAGTGTGAGAGATGGAGAGAGTGTGAGAGATGGAGAGAGAGTGAGAGATGGAGAGAGATTGAGAGATGGAGAGATCATGGGAGGTGGAGAGAGAGTGAGAGATGGAGATAGAGTGAGAGATGGAGAGAGTGTGGGAGATGGATAGAGTGTGAGAGATGGAAAGAGCGAGAGAGATGGAGAGAGAGTGAGAGATGGAGAGAGTGTGGCAGATGGAGAGAGTGTGGGAGATGGGGAGGATGAGAGATGGAGAGAGTGTGAGTGATGGAGAGAGTGTGGGAGATGGAGAGAGTGTGATAGATGGAGAGAGAGTGAGAGATGGAGAGAGTGTGGGAGATGGAGAGAGAGTGAGAGATGGAGAGAGTGAGAGATGGAGAGAGTGTGAGTGATGGAGAGAGAGTGAGAAATGGAGAGAGTGTGGGAGAGGGAGAGAGAGTGAGAGATGGAGAGATTATGGGAGATGGAGTGAGAGTGAGAGATGGAAAGATTGTGGGAGATGGAAAGTGTGTGAGAGATGGAGAGAGTGTGAGAAATGTAGTGTGAGGGAGAGATGGAGACAGTTTGAGAGATGGAGAGGGAGTGAGAGATGGAGAGAGTGTGAGAGATGGAGAGAGATTGAGAGATGGAGAGAGCCTGGGAGATGGAGAGAGAGTGAGAGATGGAGAGTGAGGGAGAGATGGAGAGAGTTTGACATGTGGAGCGAGATTGAGTAATGGAGAGAGTGTGAGAGATGTAGAGTGAGGGAGCGATGGAGAGAGTTTGAGAGATGGAGAGAGAGAGTGAGAGATGGAGAGAGAGTGAGAGATGGAGAGAGAATGAGAGATGGAGAGAGAGTGAGAGATGGAGAGAGTGTGGGAGATGGAGAGAGAGTGAGAGATGGAGAGCGAATGAGAGATGGAGAGTGAGGGAGAGGGAGAGAGAGTAACAGATGGAGAGAGTAAGGGAGATGGAGAGAGAGTGCGAGATGGAGACAGAGTGAGAGATGGAGAGAGTTTGGGAGATGGAGAGAGTGTGAGAGATGGAGAGAGTGTGATAGATGGAGAGAGAGACAGAGAAGAGAGAGAGTGAGAGATGGAGGGAGTGTGGGAGATGGAGAGAGAGTGAGAGATGGAGTGAGTGTGGGTGATGGAGAGAGAGTGAGAGTTTGAAAGAGAGTGAGAGATGGAGAAAGAGTGAGAGATGGAGAGATTGTGGGAGATGGAGAGAGTGTGGGAGATGGAGAGAGTGTGAGAGATGGAGAGAGAGTGAGAGATGGAGTGAGTGTGGGTGATGGAGAGAGAGTGAGAGTTTGAAAGAGAGTGAGAGATGGAGAGAGAGTGAGAGATGGAGAGAGTGTGGGAGATGGAGAGAGAGTGTGAGATGGAGAGAGTGAGAGATGGAGAGAGTGTGAGTGATGGAGAGAGTGTGAGAGATGGAGAGAGAGTGAGAAATGGAGAGAGTGTGGGCGATGTAGAGAGAGTGAGAGATGGAGTGAGTGTGAGAGATGGAGAGAGAGTGAGAGATGGAGAGATTGTGAGAGATGGAGAGAGAGTGAGAAATGGAGAGATTGTGGGCGATGGAGAGAGAGTGAGATATTGAGTGATTGTGATAGATGGAGAGAGCGTGAGACATGGAGAGAAAGTGAGAGATGGAGAGAGAGTGAGAGATGGAGACATTGTGGGAGATGGAGAGAGTGTGAGAGGTGGAGAGAGTGTGAGAGATGTAGAGCGTGGGAGAGAAGGAGAGAGTTTGAGAGATGGAGAGAGTGAGAGAGATGGAGAGAGAGTGAGAGATGGAGAGAGTGTGAGAGATGGAGAGAGTGTGAGAGATGGGGAGAGAGTGAGAAATGGAGAGAATGTGGGAGATGGAGAGAGAGTGAGAGATGGAGTGATTGTGAGAGATGGAGAGAGCGTGAGAGATGGAGAGAGAGTGAGAGATGGATAGATTGTGGGAAATGGAGAGAGAGTGAGATTTGGAGAGAGTATCGGAGATGGAGAGAGAGTGAGAGATGGAGTGAGTGTGAGAGATGGAGAGAGTGTGAGAGATGGAGAGAGTGTGAGAAATGTAGTGTGAGGGAGAGATGGAGACAGTTTGAGAGATGGAGAGGGAGTGAGAGATGGAGAGAGTGTGAGAGATGGAGAGAGATTGAGAGATGGAGAGAGCCTGGGAGATGGAGAGAGAGTGAGAGATGGAGAGAGTGTGGGAGATGGAGAGAGAGTGAGAGATGGAGAGAAAGTGAGAGATTGATAGAAAATGAGAGATGTAGAGAGCGTGGGAGATGGAGAGAGAGTGAGAGATGGAGAGCGAATGAGAGATGGAGAGTGAGGGAGAGGGAGAGAGAGTAACAGATGGAGAGAGTAAGGGAGATGGAGAGAGTGAGAGATGGAGACAGAGTGAGAGATGGAGAGAGTTTGGGAGATGGAGAGAGTGTGAGAGATGGAGAGAGTGTGATAGATGGAGAGAGAGACAGAGATGGAGAGAGAGTGAGAGATGGAGAGAGCATGGGAACGGAGCGAGAGTGAGAGATGGAGAGAGAGTGAGAGATGGAGAGAGTGTGGGAAATGGAGAGAGATTGAGAGATGGAGTGAGTGTGGGTGATGGAGAGAGAGTGAGAGTTTGAAAGAGAGTGAGAGATGGAGAGAGAGTGAGAGATGGAGAGATTGTGGGAGATGGAGAGAGTGTGGGAGATGGAGAGAGTGTGAGAGATGGAGAGAGAGTGAGAGATGGAGTGAGTGTGGGTGATGGAGAGAGAGTGAGAGTTTGAAAGAGAGTGAGAGATGGAGAGAGAGTGAGAGATGGAGAGAGTGTGGGAGATGGAGAGAGAGTGTGAGATGGAGAGAGTGTGAGAGATGGAGAGAGTGTGATAGATGGAGAGAGAGACAGAGATGGAGAGAGAGTGAGAAATGGAGAGAGTGTGGGCGATGTAGAGAGAGTGAGAGATGGAGTGAGTGTGAGAGATGGAGAGAGAGTGAGAGATGGAGAGATTGTGAGAGATGGAGAGAGAGTGAGAAATGGAGAGATTGTGGGCGATGGAGAGAGAGTGAGATATTGAGTGATTGTGATAGATGGAGAGAGCGTGAGAGATGGAGAGAGAGTGAGAGATGGATAGAGTGTGCGAAATGGAGAGAGAGTGAGAGTTGGAGAGATCGTGGGAGATGGAGAGAGATTGAGAGATGGATTGAGTGTGAGAGATGGAGCGAGATTGAGAGATGGAGAGATCATGGGAGGTGGAGAGAGAGTGAGACATGGAGGGTGAGTGAGAGATGGAGAGAGAGTGAGAGATGGAGAGAGTGTCGGAGATGGAGAGAGAGCGAGAGATGGAGAGAGTTTCAGTGATGGAGAGAGCATGGGAGATGGAGAGAGAGTGAGACATGGAGAGAAAGTGAGAGATGGAGAGAGAGTGAGAGATGGAGACATTGTGGGAGATGGAGAGAGTGTGAGAGGTGGAGAGAGTGTGAGAGATGTAGAGCGTGGGAGAGAAGGAGAGAGTTTGAGAGATGGAGAGAGTGAGAGAGATGGAGAGAGAGTGAGAGATGGAGAGAGTGTGAGAGATGGAGAGAGTGTGAGAGATGGGGAGAGAGTGAGAAATGGAGAGAATGTGGGAGATGGAGAGAGAGTGAGAGATGGAGTGATTGTGAGAGATGGAGAGAGCGTGAGAGATGGAGAGAGAGTGAGAGATTGTGGGAAATGGAGAGAGAGTGAGATTTGGAGAGAGTATCGGAGATGGAGAGAGAGTGAGAGATGGAGTGAGTGTGAGAGATGGAGAGAGTGTGAGAGATGGAGAGAGTGTGAGAAATGAAGTGTGAGGGAGAGATGGAGACAGTTTGAGAGATGGAGAGGGAGTGAGAGATGGAGAGAGTGCGGGAGATGGAGACAGTGTGAGAGATGGAGACAGTGTGAGAGATGGAGAGAGAGTGAGAGATGGAGACAGATTGAGTGATGGAGAGAGCATGGGAGATGGAGGGGAGAGTGAGATATGGAGAGAGAGTGAGAGATGGAGAGACTGGGGGAGATGGAGAGAGAGTGAGAGATGGAGAGAGTGTGAGAGATGGAGAGAGAGTGAGAGATGGAGAGAGAGTGAGAGATGGAGAGAGTTTGGGAGATGGAGAGAGAGTGAGAGATGGAGAGAGAGTGAGACTTGGAGAGAGTGTGGGAGATGGAGAGAGAGTGAGAGATGGGGAGCGAGGGAGAGTTAGAGAGTGTTTGAGAGATAGAGAGAGATTGGGAGAGTGAGAGAGAGTAAGAGATGGAGAGAGTATGGGAGATGGAGAGAGTGTGAGAGATGGAGAGAGAGTGAGAGATGGAGAGAGTGTGAGAGATGGAGAGAGTGTGCGAGATGGAGAGAGTGTGGGAGATGGAGAGAGAGTGAGAGATGGAGAGAGAGCGAGAGATGGAGAGACTGTGGGAGATGGAGAGACTGTGAGAGATGGAGAGAGTGTGAGAGATGGAGAGAGTGTGGGAGAGGGAGAGAGATGAGAGATGGAGAGAGTGTGAGAGATGGAGAGAGACTGGTAGATGGAGAGAGAGCGAGAGATGGATAGAGTTTCGGAGATGCAGAGAGTGTGAGAGATGGAGAGAGTGTGAGAGATGGAGAGAGAGTAAGAGATGCAGAGAGTGTGTGAGATGGAGAGAGATACACAGAAGGAGAGAGCATGGGATATGGAGAGAGTGTGAAAGATGGAGAGAGAGTGAGAGATGGAGATAGTGTGGGAGATGGAGAGAGTGTGGGATATGGAGAGAGAGTGAGAGATGGAGAGAGAGTGAGAGATGGAGAGAGTGTGGAAGATGGAGAGAGAGTGAGAGATGGGGAGCGAGGGAGAGTTGGAGAGTGTTTGAGAGATAGAGAGAGTGTGGGAGATGGAGAGAGTGTAAGAGATGGAGAGAGTATGGGAGATGGAGGGAGAGTGAGAGATGGAGAGACAGTGAGAGATGAAGAGAGTGTGAGAGATGGACAGAGTATGGTTGATGGAGAGTGAGTTAGAGATGGAGAGAGTGTGGGAAATTGAGAGAGTTTGGAGATGGAGAGGTTGCGAGAGATGGAGAGAGTGCGGGAGATGGAGACAGTGTGAGAGATGGAGACAGTGTGAGAGATGGAGAGAGAGTGAGAGATGGAGACAGATTGAGTGATGGAGAGAGCATGGGAGATGGAGGGGAGAGTGAGATATGGAGAGAGAGTGAGAGATGGAGAGACTGGGGGAGATGGAGAGAGAGTGAAAGATGGAGAGAGTGTGAGAGATGGAGAGAGAGTGAGAGATGGAGAGAGAGTGAGAGATGGAGAGAGTTTGGGAGATGGAGAGAGAGTTAGAGATGGAGAGAGAGTGAGAGATGAAGAGAGTGTGGGAGATGGAGAGAGAGTGAGAGATGGGGAGCGAGGGAGAGTTAGAGAGTGTTTGAGAGATAGAGAGAGATTGGGAGAGTGAGAGAGAGTAAGAGATGGAGAGAGTATGGGAGATGGAGAGAGTGTGAGAGATGGAGAGAGTGTGATAGATGGAGAGAGTGTGAGAGATGGAGAGAGTGTGCGAGATGGAGAGAGTGTGGGAGATGGAGAGAGAGTGAGAGATGGAGAGAGAGCGAGAGATGGGGAGAGAGTGAGAAATGGAGAGAATGTGGGAGATGGAGAGAGAGTGAGAGATGGAGTGATTGTGAGAGATGGAGAGAGCGTGAGAGATGGAGAGAGAGTGAGAGATGGATAGATTGTGGGAAATGGAGAGAGAGTGAGATTTGGAGAGAGTATCGGAGATGGAGAGAGAGTGAGAGATGGAGTGAGTGTGAGAGATGGAGAGAGTGTGAGAGATGGAGAGACTGTGGAAGATGGAGAGAGAGTGGAAGATGGAGAGACATTGAGAGATCGAGAGAGTATGGGAGATGGAGCGAGAGTGAGAGATGGAGAGAGTGTGAGATGGAGAGAGAGAGAGATGGAGAGAGAGAGAGAGATGGAGAGAGAGTGTGAGTTGGAGAGAGAGAGAGATGGAGTGAGTGTGAGAGATGGAGAGAGCGTGAGAGATGGAGAGAGTGTGGGAGATGGAGAGAGAGTGAGAGATGGAGAGAGATTGACAGATGGAGAGATCATGGAGGTGGAGAGAGAGTGAGAGATGGAGAGAGAGTGAGAGATGGAGAGAGTGTTGGAGACGGAGCGGGTGTGGGAGATGGAGAGAGTGTGAGAGATGGAGAAAGCGTGAGAGATGGAGAGATTGTGGGAGATGGAGAGAAAGTGAGAGCTGGGGACCAAGGGAGAGAAGGAGAGTGTTTGAGAGATGGAGAGAGATTGAGAGATGGAGAGCGAATGAGAGATGGAGAGTGAGTGAGAGGGAGAGAGAGTAACAGATGGAGAGAGTAAGGGAGATGGAGAGAGTGAGAGATGGAGACAGAGTGAGAGATGGAGAGAGTTTGGGAGATGGAGAGAGTGTGAGAGATGGAGAGAGTGTGATAGATGGAGAGAGAGACAGAGATGGAGAGAGAGTGAGAGATGGAGAGAGAGTGAGAGATGGAGAGAGTGTGATAGATGGAGAGAGAGACAGAGATGGAGAGAGAGTGAGAGATGGAGAGAGAGTGAGAGATGGAGAGAGTTTGGGAGATGGAGAGAGTGTGAGAGATGGAGAGAGTGTGATAGATGGAGAGAGAGACAGAGATGGAGACAGAGTGAGAGATGGAGAGAGTTTGGGAGATGGAGAGAGTGTGAGAGATGGAGAGAGTGTGATAGATGGAGAGAGAGACAGAGATGGAGAGAGAGTGAGAGATGGAGAGAGCATGGGAACGGAGCGAGAGTGAGAGATGGAGAGAGAGTGAGAGATGGAGAGAGAGTGAGAGATGGAGAGAGTGTGGGAAATGGAGAGAGAGTGAGAGATGGAGTGAGTGTGGGTGATGGAGAGAGAGTGAGAGTTTGAAAGAGAGTGAGAGATGGAGAGAGAGTGAGAGATGGAGAGATTGTGGGAGATGGAGAGAGTGTGGGAGATGGAGAGAGTGTGAGAGATGGAGAGAGAGTGAGAGATGGAGTGAGTGTGGGTGATGGAGAGAGAGTGAGAGTTTGAAAGAGAGTGAGAGATGGAGAGAGAGTGAGAGATGGAGAGAGTGTGGGAGATGGAGAGAGAGTGTGAGATGGAGAGAGTGAGAGATGGAGAGAGTGTGAGTGATGGAGAGAGTGTGAGAGATGGAGAGAGAGTGAGAAATGGAGAGAGTGTGGGCGATGTAGAGAGAGAGAGAGATGGAGTGAGTGTGAGAGATGGAGAGAGAGTGAGAGATGGAGAGATTGTGAGAGATGGAGAGAGAGTGAGAAATGGAGAGATTGTGGGGGATGGAGAGAGAGTGAGATATTGAGTGATTGTGATAGATGGAGAGAGCGTGAGAGATGGAGAGAGAGTGAGAGATGGATAGAGTGTGCGAAATGGAGAGAGAGTGAGAGTTGGAGAGATCGTGGGAGATGGAGAGAGATTGAGAGATGGATTGAGTGTGAGAGATGGAGCGAGATTGAGAGATGGAGAGATCATGGGAGGTGGAGAGAGAGTGAGACATGGAGGGTGAGTGAGAGATGGAGAGAGAGTGAGAGATGGAGAGAGTGTCGGAGATGGAGAGAGAGCGAGAGATGGAGAGAGTGTGGGAGATGGAGAGAGAGTGAGAGATGGAGAGAGAGCGAGAGATGGAGAGACTGTGGGAGATGGAGAGACTGTGAGAGATGAAGAGAGTGTGAGAGATGGAGAGAGTGTGGGAGAGGGAGAGAGATGAGAGATGGAGAGAGTGTGAGAGATGGAGAGAGACTGGTAGATGGAGAGAGAGCGAGAGATGGATAGAGTTTCGGAGATGCAGAGAATGTGAGAGATGGAGAGAGTGTGAGAGATGGAGAGAGAGTAAGAGATGCAGAGAGTGTGTGAGATGGAGAGAGATACACAGAAGGAGAGAGCATGGGATATGGAGAGAGTGTGAAAGATGGAGAGAGAGTGAGAGATGGAGATAGTGTGGGAGATGGAGAGAGTGTGGGATATGGAGAGAGAGTGAGAGATGGAGAGAGAGTGAGAGATGGAGAGAGTGTGGAAGATGGAGAGAGAGTGAGAGATGGGGAGCGAGGGAGAGTTGGAGAGTGTTTGAGAGATAGAGAGAGTGTGGGAGATGGAGAGAGCGTAAGAGATGGAGAGAGTATGGGAGATGGAGGGAGAGTGAGAGATGGAGAGACAGTGAGAGATGAAGAGAGTGTGAGAGATGGACAGAGTATGGTTGATGGAGAGTGAGTTAGAGATGGAGAGAGTGTGGGAAATTGAGAGAGTTTGGAGATGGAGAGGTTGCGAGAGATGGAGAGAGTGCGGGAGATGGAGACAGTGTGAGAGATGGAGACAGTGTGAGAGATGGAGAGAGAGTGAGAGATGGAGACAGATTGAGTGATGGAGAGAGCATGGGAGATGGAGGGGAGAGTGAGATATGGAGAGAGAGTGAGAGATGGAGAGACTGGGGGAGATGGAGAGAGAGTGAAAGATGGAGAGAGTGTGAGAGATGGAGAGAGAGTGAGAGATGGAGAGAGAGTGAGAGATGGAGAGAGTTTGGGAGATGGAGAGAGAGTTAGAGATGGAGAGAGAGTGAGAGATGAAGAGAGTGTGGGAGATGGAGAGAGAGTGAGAGATGGGGAGAGAGGGAGAGTTAGAGAGTGTTTGAGAGATAGAGAGAGATTGGGAGAGTGAGAGAGAGTAAGAGATGGAGAGAGTATGGGAGATGGAGAGAGTGTGAGAGATGGAGAGAGTGTGATAGATGGAGAGAGTGTGAGAGATGGAGAGAGTGTGCGAGATGGAGAGAGTGTGGGAGATGGAGAGAGAGTGAGAGATGGAGAGAGAGCGAGAGATGGGGAGAGAGTGAGAAATGGAGAGAATGTGGGAGATGGAGAGAGAGTGAGAGATGGAGTGATTGTGAGAGATGGAGAGAGCGTGAGAGATGGAGAGAGAGTGAGAGATGGATAGATTGTGGGAACTGGAGAGAGAGTGAGATTTGGAGAGAGTATCGGAGATGGAGAGAGAGTGAGAGATGGAGTGAGTGTGAGAGATGGAGAGAGTGTGAGAGATGGAGAGAGTGTGGAAGATGGAGAGAGAGTGGAAGATGGAGAGACATTGAGAGATCGAGAGAGTATGGGAGATGGAGCGAGAGTGAGAGATGGAGAGAGTGTGAGATGGAGAGAGAGAGAGATGGAGAGAGAGAGAGAGATGGAGAGAGAGTGTGAGTTGGAGAGAGAGAGAGATGGAGTGAGTGTGAGAGATGGAGAGAGCGTGAGAGATGGAGAGAGTGTGGGAGATGGAGAGAGAGTGAGAGATGGAGAGAGATTGACAGATGGAGAGATCATGGGAGGTGGAGAGAGAGTGAGAGATGGAGAGAGAGTGAGAGATGGAGAGAGTGTTGGAGACGGAGCGGGTGTGGGAGATGGAGAGAGTGTGAGAGATGGAGAAAGCGTGAGAGATGGAGAGATTGTGGGAGATGGAGAGAAAGTGAGAGCTGGGGACCAAGGGAGAGAAGGAGAGTGTTTGAGAGATGGAGAGAGATTGAGAGATGGAGAGCGAATGAGAGATGGAGAGTGAGTGAGAGGGAGAGAGAGTAACAGATGGAGAGAGTAAGGGAGATGGAGAGAGTGAGAGATGGAGACAGAGTGAGAGATGGAGAGAGTTTGGGAGATGGAGAGAGTGTGAGAGATGGAGAGAGTGTGATAGATGGAGAGAGAGACAGAGATGGAGAGAGAGTGAGAGATGGAGAGAGAGTGAGAGATGGAGAGAGTGTGATAGATGGAGAGAGAGACAGAGATGGAGAGAGAGTGAGAGATGGAGAGAGAGTGAGAGATGGAGAGAGTTTGGGAGATGGAGAGAGTGTGAGAGATGGAGAGAGTGTGATAGATGGAGAGAGAGACAGAGATGGAGAGAGAGTGAGAGATGGAGAGAGCATGGGAACGGAGCGAGAGTGAGAGATGGAGAGAGAGTGAGAGATGGAGAGAGTGTGGGAAATGGAGAGAGAGTGAGAGATGGAGTGAGTGTGGGTGATGGAGAGAGAGTGAGAGATGGAGTGAGTGTGGGTGATGGAGAGAGAGTGAGAGTTTGAAAGAGAGTGAGAGATGGAGAGAGAGTGAGAGATGGAGAGATTGTGGGAGATGGAGAGAGTGTGGGAGATGGAGAGAGTGTGAGAGATGGAGAGAGAGTGAGAGATGGAGTGAGTGTGGGTGATGGAGAGAGAGTGAGAGTTTGAAAGAGAGTGAGAGATGGAGAGAGAGTGAGAGATGGAGAGAGTGTGGGAGATGGAGAGAGAGTGTGAGATGGAGAGAGTGAGAGATGGAGAGAGTGTGAGTGATGGAGAGAGTGTGAGAGATGGAGAGAGAGTGAGAAATGGAGAGAGTGTGGGCGATGTAGAGAGAGTGAGAGATGGAGTGAGTGTGAGAGATGGAGAGAGAGTGAGAGATGGAGAGATTGTGAGAGATGGAGAGAGAGTGAGAAATGGAGAGATTGTGGGCGATGGAGAGAGAGTGAGATATTGAGTGATTGTGATAGATGGAGAGAGCGTGAGAGATGGAGAGAGAGTGAGAGATGGATAGAGTGTGCGAAATGGAGAGAGAGTGAGAGTTGGAGAGATCGTGGGAGATGGAGAGAGATTGAGAGATGGATTGAGTGTGAGAGATGGAGCGAGATTGAGAGATGGAGAGATCATGGGAGGTGGAGAGAGAGTGAGACATGGAGGGTGAGTGAGAGATGGAGAGAGAGTGAGAGATGGAGAGAGTGTCGGAGATGGAGAGAGAGCGAGAGATGGAGAGAGTTTCAGTGATGGAGAGAGCATGGGAGATGGAGAGAGAGTGAGACATGGAGAGAAAGTGAGAGATGGAGAGAGAGTGAGAGATGGAGACATTGTGGGAGATGGAGAGAGTGTGAGAGGTGGAGAGAGTGTGAGAGATGTAGAGCGTGGGAGAGAAGGAGAGAGTTTGAGAGATGGAGAGAGTGAGAGAGATGGAGAGAGAGTGAGAGATGGAGAGAGTGTGAGAGATGGGGAGAGAGTGAGAAATGGAGAGAATGTGGGAGATGGAGAGAGAGTGAGAGATGGAGTGATTGTGAGAGATGGAGAGAGCGTGAGAGATGGAGAGAGAGTGAGAGATGGATAGATTGTGGGAAATGGAGAGAGAGTGAGATTTGGAGAGAGTATCGGAGATGGAGAGAGAGTGAGAGATGGAGTGAGTGTGAGAGATGGAGAGAGTGTGAGAGATGGAGAGAGTGTGGAAGATGGAGAGAGAGTGGAAGATGGAGAGACATTGAGAGATCGAGAGAGTATGGAGATGGAGCGAGAGTGAGAGATGGAGAGAGTGTCGGAGATTGAGAGAGAGTGAGAGATGGAGAGAGTGTGAGATGGAGAGAGAGAGAGATGGAGAGAGAGAGAGAGATGGAGAGAGAGTGTGAGTTGGAGAGAGAGAGAGATGGAGTGAGTGTGAGAGATGGAGAGAGCGTGAGAGATGGAGAGAGTGTGGGAGATGGAGAGAGAGTGAGAGATGGAGAGAGATTGACAGATGGAGAGATCATGGGAGGTGGAGAGAGAGTGAGAGATGGAGAGAGAGTGAGAGATGGAGAGAGTGTTGGAGACGGAGCGGGTGTGGGAGATGGAGAGAGTGTGAGAGATGGAGAAAGCGTGAGAGATGGAGAGATTGTGGGAGATGGAGAGAAAGTGAGAGCTGGGGACCAAGGGAGAGAAGGAGAGTGTTTGAGAGATGGAGAGAGATTGAGAGATGGAGAGCGAATGAGAGATGGAGAGTGAGGGAGAGGGAGAGAGAGTAACAGATGGAGAGAGTAAGGGAGATGGAGAGAGTGAGAGATGGAGACAGAGTGAGAGATGGAGAGAGTTTGGGAGATGGAGAGAATGTGAGAGATGGAGAGAGTGTGATAGATGGAGAGAGAGACAGAGATGGAGAGAGAGTGAGAGATGGAGAGAGAGTGAGAGATGGAGAGAGTGTGATAGATGGAGAGAGAGACAGAGATGGAGAGAGAGTGAGAGATGGAGAGAGAGTGAGAGATGGAGAGAGTTTGGGAGATGGAGAGAGTGTGAGAGATGGAGAGAGTGTGATAGATGGAGAGAGAGACAGAGATGGAGAGAGAGTGAGAGATGGAGAGAGCATGGGAACGGAGAGAGAGTGAGAGATGGAGAGATTGTGGGAGATGGAGAGAGAGTGAGAGATGGAGAGAGTGTGGGAAATGGAGAGAGAGTGAGAGATGGAGTGAGTGTGGGTGATGGAGAGAGAGTGAGAGTTTGAAAGAGAGTGAGAGATGGAGAGAGAGTGAGAGATGGAGAGAGTGTGGGAGATGGAGAGAGAGTGTGAGATGGAGAGAGTGAGAGATGGAGAGAGTGTGAGTGATGGAGAGAGTGTGAGAGATGGAGAGAGAGTGAGAAATGGAGAGAGTGTGGGCGATGTAGAGAGAGTGAGAGATGGAGTGAGTGTGAGAGATGGAGAGAGAGTGAGAGATGGAGAGATTGTGAGAGATGGAGAGAGAGTGAGAAATGGAGAGATTGTGGGCGATGGAGAGAGAGTGAGATATTGAGTGATTGTGATAGATGGAGAGAGCGTGAGAGATGGAGAGAGAGTGAGAGATGGATAGAGTGTGCGAAATGGAGAGAGAGTGAGAGTTGGAGAGATCGTGGGAGATGGAGAGAGATTGAGAGATGGATTGAGTGTGAGAGATGGAGCGAGATTGAGAGATGGAGAGATCATGGGAGGTGGAGAGAGAGTGAGACATGGAGGGTGAGTGAGAGATGGAGAGAGAGTGAGAGATGGAGAGAGTGTCGGAGATGGAGAGAGAGCGAGAGATGGAGAGAGTTTCAGTGATGGAGAGAGCATGGGAGATGGAGAGAGAGTGAGACATGGAGAGAAAGTGAGAGATGGAGAGAGAGTGAGAGATGGAGACATTGTGGGAGATGGAGAGAGTGTGAGAGGTGGAGAGAGTGTGAGAGATGTAGAGCGTGGGAGAGAAGGAGAGAGTTTGAGAGATGGAGAGAGTGAGAGAGATGGAGAGAGAGTGAGAGATGGAGAGAGTGTGAGAGATGGGGAGAGAGTGAGAAATGGAGAGAATGTGGGAGATGGAGAGAGAGTGAGAGATGGAGTGATTGTGAGAGATGGAGAGAGCGTGAGAGATGGAGAGAGAGTGAGAGATGGATAGATTGTGGGAAATGGAGAGAGAGTGAGATTTGGAGAGAGTATCGGAGATGGAGAGAGAGTGAGAGATGGAGTGAGTGTGAGAGATGGAGAGAGTGTGAGAGATGGAGAGAGTGTGGAAGATGGAGAGAGAGTGGAAGATGGAGAGACATTGAGAGATCGAGAGAGTATGGGAGATGGAGCGAGAGTGAGAGATGGAAAGAGTGTCGGAGATTGAGAGAGAGTGAGAGATGGAGAGAGTGTGAGATGGAGAGAGAGAGAGATGGAGAGAGAGAGAGAGATGGAGAGAGAGTGTGAGTTGGAGAGAGAGAGAGATGGAGTGAGTGTGAGAGATGGAGAGAGCGTGAGAGATGGAGAGAGTGTGGGAGATGGAGAGAGAGTGAGAGATGGAGAGAGATTGACAGATGGAGAGATCATGGGAGGTGGAGAGAGAGTGAGAGATGGAGAGAGAGTGAGAGATGGAGAGAGTGTTGGAGACGGAGCGGGTGTGGGAGATGGAGAGAGTGTGAGAGATGGAGAAAGCGTGAGAGATGGAGAGATTGTGGGAGATGGAGAGAAAGTGAGAGCTGGGGACCAAGGGAGAGAAGGAGAGTGTTTGAGAGATGGAGAGAGATTGAGAGATGGAGAGAGTGTGAGAGATGGATAGAGTGTGAGAGATGTAGAGAGTGTGGTTGAGGGACAGAGAGTGAGAGATAGACAGAGTATGGGAGATGAACAGAGAGTGAGAGATGGAGAGAGAGTGAGAGATGGAGAGAGTATGAGAGATGGAGAGAGAGTGAGAGCTGGAGAGAGAGTGAGAGATGCAGAGAGTGCGGGGGAGGGAGAGAGAGTGATAAAGGAGAGATTAAGAGAGATGGAGAGTGAGAGAGAGAGATTCAGAGAGAGAGAGACAGAGAGAGAGACAGAGAGAGAGAGAGACAGAGGTGGAGAAAGAGAGGGCGAGACAGAGATGGATAGTTGGAGGGCGAGAGAGAGGGAGAGATGGAGAGAGTGTGGGAGATGGAGAGAGTGTGGGAGATGGAGAGAGTGTGAGAAATGGAGAGAGATTGAGAGATCGAGAGAGTATGGGAGATGGAGCGAGAGTGAGAGATGGAGAGAGTGTGGGAGATGGAGAGAGAGTGTGAGATGGAGAGAGAGAGAGATGGAGAGAGAGAGAGAGATGGAGAGAGAGTGTGAGATGGAGAGAGAGAGAGAGATGGAGTGAGTGTGAGAGATGGAGAGAGCGTGAGAGATGGAGAGAGTGTGGGAGATGGAGAGAGAGTGAGAGATGGAGAGAGATTGAGAGATGGAGAGATCATGGGAGGTGGAGAGAGAGTGAGAGATGGAGAGAGAGTGAGAGATGGATAGAGTGTTGGAGACGGAGCGAGTGTGGGAGATGGAGAGAGTTTGAGAGATGGAGAGAGAGAGATGGAGAGAGAGTGAGAGATGGAGAGATTGTGGGAGATGGAGAGAAAGAGAGAGCTGGGGACCGAGGGAGAGAAGGAGAGTGTTTGAGAGATGGAGCGATTGTGGGAGAGGGAGAGAGAGTAAGGTTTGGAGACATTATGGGAGATGGAGAGAGTGTGAGAGATGGAGAGAGAGTGAGAGATGGAGAGAGTGTTGGAGACGGAGCGAGTGTGGGAGATGGAGAGAGTTTGAGAGATGGAGAGAGAGAGATGGAGAGAGAGTGAGAGATGGAGAGATTGTGGGAGATGGAGAGAAAGAGAGAGCTGGGGACCGAGGGAGAGAAGGAGAGTGTTTGAGAGATGGAGCGATTGTGGGAGAGGGAGAGAGAGTAAGGTTTGGAGACATTATGGGAGATGGAGAGAGTGTGAGAGATGGAGAGAGATTGAGAGATGGAGAGAGTGTTAGAGATGGATAGAGTGTGAGAGATGTAGAGAGTGTGGTTGAGGGACAGAGAGTGAGAGATAGACAGAGTATGGGAGATGAACAGAGAGTGAGAGATGGAGAGAGAGTGAGAGATGGAGAGAGTATGAGAGATGGAGAGAGAGTGAGAGCAGGAGAGAGAGTGAGAGATGCAGAGAGTGTGGGGGAGGGAGAGAGAGTGATAAATGGAGAGATTAAGAGAGATGGAGAGTGAGAGAGAGAGAGTCAGAGAGAGAGAGACAGAGAGAGACAGAGAGAGAGAGAGACAGAGGTGGAGAAAGATAGGGCGAGACAGAGATGGATAGTTGGAGGGCGAGAGAGAGGGAGAGATGGAGAGAGTGTGGGAGATGGAGAGAGTGTGGGAGATGGAGAGGGAGTGAGAGATGGAGACAGTGTGGGAGATGGAGAGAGAGTGAGAGATGGAGAGAGAGAGAGATGGAGAGAGAGATAGAGATGGAGAGAGTGTGGGAGATGGAGAGAGAGTGAGAGATGGAGAGAGAGAGAGATGGAGAGAGAGATAGAGATGGAGAGAGTGTGGGAGATGGAGAGAGTGTGGCACTTAGAGAGATTGTGTGCGATGTAGAGCGATGGAGACATGGAGAGAGTTTGACATATGGAGAGAATGTGAGAGATGGAGAGAGTGTGGGAGAGGGAGCGGGTGTGATAGATGGAGAGAGTAAGAGAGACGGAGAGACAGAGAGAGAGTCAGAGAGAGAGGCAGAGAGTGAGAGAGACAGAGGTGGAGAAAGAGAGGGAGAGACAGAGATGGATAGTGGGAGGACGGAAGAGAGGGAGAGATGGAGAGAGTGTGGGAGATGGAGAGAGTGTGGGAGATAGAGAGAGAGCGAGAGATGGAGAGAATGTGGGAGATGGAGAGATTATGAGAGATGGAGAGAGAGTGAGAGATGGAGAGAATGTGGGAGATGGAGAGATTATGAGAGATGGAGAGAGAGTGAGAGATGGAGAGAGTGTGGGAGATGGAGAGAGAGTGAGAGATGGAGAGAGAGTGAGAGATGGAGAGAGTGTGGGAAATGGAGACAGAGTGAGAGTTGGAGAGAGTGTGGGAGATGGAGAGAATGTGAGAGATTAGAGCGTTGGAGAGATGGAGAGAGTTTGAGAGATGGAGAGCGTGTGAGAGATGGAGACAGAGTGAGAGATGTAGTGAGTGCGAGAGATGGAGAGAGAGTGATAAATGGAGAGAGTGTGGAAGATGGAGAGAGAGTGATAGATGCAGTGATTGTGAGAGATGGAGAGAGCGTGAGAGATGGAGAGAGAGTGAGAGATGGAGAGACTGTGGGAAATGGAGCGAGAGTGAGAGTTGGAGAGAGTGTGGGAGATGGAGAGAGTGTTGGAGTTGGTGAGAGTGTGGGAGATGCAGATAGTGTGAGAGATGGAGAGAGAGTGAGAAATGGAGAGAGTGTGGGGGATGGAGAGAGAGTGAGAGTTGGAGAGAGAGTGAGAGATGGAGAGAGCGTGGGAGATGCAGAGAGTGTGAGAGATGGACAGAGAGTGATAGACGCTCTCTCTAACCCCGGGTCACTCACATGATGATGTGAAATGGGCCTCCAAGAACAGTCTTCCCAAAGTATCTTTTGGCCCCATATCTCAGGATGTCCGGGATCTGGAAGACAGGGAATGCGGAGTGGAGACAACACAATTAATCTTAATTCAGCATCAGAGAGAGGGGTCACTGAGTGACAGTGTGAAGGAGCTGGATTAACGTCAGTAGAGATACAGTCAGTAACACAGGGCGCTGGGGGGAGAGGGGTTACTGAGTGACAGTGTGAAGGAGCTGGATTAACGTCAGTAGAGATACAGTCAGTAACACAGGGCGATGGGGGGAGAGGGGTTACTGAGTGACAGTGTGAGGGAGCTAGATTAACATCAGTAGAGATACAATCAGTAACACAGGGTGCTGGGGGAGAGGGGTTACTGAGTGACAGTGTGAGGGAGCTGGATTAACATCAGTAGAGATACAGTCAGTAACACAGGGCGATGGGGGGAGAGGGGTTACTGAGTGACAGTGAGAGGGAGCTAGATTAACATCAGTAGAGATACAATCAGTAACACAGGGTGCTGGGGGAGAGGGGTTACTGCGTGACAGTGTGAGGGAGCTAGATTAACATCAGTAGAGATACAATCAGTAACACAGGGTGCTGGGGGAGAGGGGTTACTGCGTGACAGTGTGAGGGAGCTAGATTAACATCAGTAGAGATACAATCAGTAACACAGGGTGCTGGGGGGAGAGGGGTTACTGAGTGACAGTGTGAGGGAGCTGGATTAACATCACTAGAAATTCAGTCAGTAACACAGGGCGCTGGGGGGAGTGGGGTTACTGAGTGACAGTGTGAGGGAGCTAGATTAACATCAGTAGAGATACAGTCAGTAACACAGGGCGCTGGGGGGAGAGGGGTTACTGAGTGACAGTGTGAGGGAGCTGGATTAACATCAGTAGAGATACAGTCAGTATGACATGGTGCTGGGGGGAGAGGTGTTACTGAGTGACAGTGTGAGGGAGCTGGATTAACATCAGTAGAGATACAGTCAGTAACACAGGGCACTGGGGGGAGAGGCGTTACTGAGTGACAGTGTGAGGGAGCTGGATTAACATCAGTAGAGATACAGTCAGTAACACAGGGCGCTGGGGGGAGAGGGGTTACTGAGTGACAGTGTGAGGGAGCTGGATTAACATCAGTAGAGATACAGTCAGTAACACAGGGCGCTGAGTGGAGAGGGGTTACTGAGTGAAAGTGTGAGGTAGCTGGATTAACATCAGTAGAGGTACAGTCAGTAACACAGAGCACTGGGGGGAGGGGTTACTGAGTGACAGTGTGAGGTATCTAGATTAACATCAGTCGGGTTACAGTCAGTAACACAGTCTGTAACTCAATACCAGATCGGTTTACCTCTAACAATAAGATGATTATTGCCCCCACCACACTAATGATTTCTCCGATCAATCGAACCCGATCTTTCTCTTTAATATAAGCTTCCTGTTACCAAACACAAGGATATGGTTAAGGTTATGGTTCGATTGACACACGGAGCAGTTATCAAGACAATCTCACACTAACACCTTCTTCAACACCCACACACACACACAGTCTCTCTCTCATACACACGCACACACTCTCTCTCACACACACACACACTCTCTCTCTCTCACACACACACAGTCTCTCTCTCACACACACACAGTCTTTCCCACACACACACACAGTCTCTCCCACACACACACACACACAGTCTCTCTCTCACAGACACACACAGTCTCTCTCACACACACACACACACAGTCTCTCTCACACACACACACAGTTTCTCTCTCACACACACACAGTCTCTCACACACACCGTCTTTCTCTCTCACACAGTCTTTCTCTCTCACACACACACTCAGTCTCTCTCTCACACACACACAGTCTCTCTCTCACACACACACAGTCTCTCTCACACACACACACTCTCTCTCTCACACACACAAAGTCTCTCTCTCTCTCCCCCACACACACTCACTCTCTCTCACACACACACACACAGTCTCTCTCTCTCACACACAGTCTCTCTCTCACACACACACAGTCTCTCTCTCACACACACACAGTTTCTCTCACACACACACTCTCTCTCTCACACACACAAAGTCTCTCTCTCTCACACACACACACTCACTCTCTCTCACACACACACACAGTCTCTCTCTCCCACACACACAGGCTCTCTCTATCACACACACAGGCTCTCTCTCTCACACACACAGGCTCTCTCTTACACACACAGGCTCTCTCTCTCTCACACACACACAGTCTCTCTCTCTCAAACAGACTCACACACACGCAGTCTCTCTTTTACACACACACACACAGTCTCTCACACACACACACACACTTTCTCGCACACACACACATCGTCTCTCTCTCTCTCATACACACACATACACAGTCTCTATCTCTCTCTCACGCACACACAGTCACTCTCACACACACACACACACACACACATTTCCTCTCACACAGGCATTCACATGTATGCGCACACACACCCACTCACCCACAATCGTGCGCATGCGCAAACACACTCACCCTCTCGTGCACACAGACACTCACTCCCACACACACACACACACACACTCGCCCTCACACACACACACACTCTCACCCTCACACACACACACTCTCACCCTCACACACACACACACACACACACACTCGCCCACACACACACACACACTCTCGCCCTCACACACACACACACACACACACACTCGCCCTCACACACACACTCTCACCCTCACACACACACACACTCGCCCTCACACACACACACACACACAAACACACACACTCTCGCCCTCACACACACACACACACTCTCACCCTCACACACACACACACACACTCGCCCTCACACACACACACACACACTCGCCCACACACACACACACACACACACACTCGCCCTCACACACACACACACACACACACACACACACACACACACTCACCCTCACACACACACTCTCCTGCACACACACACCCACTCACCCACATACTCTCTTGAATACACACATACATTCACACACACCCACACTCGCACACACACAGACCCTCACACACACACGCCCACTCACAGACACACACATGGACTCATACACATGCACACAATCGCTCACAGACACACACTCTCGCACACACGCACCCTCTTGCCCACTCACAGACACACACGCACACTCATACATGCATAGCGATCTCCAGCCGCTTACCTGGAGGTTTCTCTGGATGAAGATGGTTGTGTCCCTGGGATCAGTGATGTTTCGATCGAGGGGTTTGAGAGGACGATGGGCACAGCAGAGGGTGAAAGTGATGATGTAAAGTAAGTAAAGCAAGCTCAGAATCCGAAAGTAATATTTCCCATATTTATTCCATTTCAGGCTGATGAGCTGCTTCAGAGGAGGTAGATCGAGGATGCGGAGAGCCTAAAGACCAGGAATTCAATCAGAATACACAGAAAAACCAGGGACAATCAATCCCCAAGGAACAGAAAGGATAAACAAATTAAAAATGTACCCAGATATAGAACCCAACTCTCAAAGGAACAAAACCCGGTCCCATTCACTCACACTGTACACAATCCCAATCCCAATCCCCTTCCCGTTCACTCCCGCTGTACACAACCCCAATCTCGAACCAATTCCCATTCACTCCTACTGTATACAATCCCAATCCCAAATCCCTTCCCGTTCACTCCCACTGTATACAATCCCAATGGACCCAAACCCCTTCCCGTTCACTCCCACTGTGCACAATCCCAATCCCAAACCCCTTCCCGTTCACTCCCACTGTACACAATCCCAATGGACCCA
>NW_024470859.1:289973-305708 GCF_017639515.1 Carcharodon carcharias
CCCGCTATATACAATCCCAATGGACACAAACTTCGTCCCGTTCACTCCAGCTGTATTCAATCCCAATGGACCCAAACCCCTTCCTGTTCACTCCCACTGTACACAATCCCAATCCCAAATCCCTTCCTGTTCACTCCCACTGTATACAATCCCAATGGACCCAAACCCCTTCCCGTTCACTCCCACTGTACACAATCCCAATGGACCCAAACCCCTACCCGTTCACTCCCACTGTACACAATACCAATGGACCCAAACCCCTTTCCGTTCAGTCCCAATGGACCCAAACCCTTTCCCGTTCACTCCCACTGTACACAATCCCAGTCCCAAAGCCCTTACCATTCACACCCACTGTACACAATCCCAATCCCAAACCCCTTCCCATTCACTTCCACTGTACACAATCCCAATGGACCCAAATCCCTTCCCGTTCACTCCCACTGTACACAATCCAAATGGACCCAAACCCCTTCCCATTCAATCCCACTGTACACAATCCCAATGGACCCAAACCCCTTCCCGTTCACTCCCACTGTACACAATCCCAATCCCAAATCCCTTCCTGTTCACTCCCACTGTATACAATCCCAAAGGACACAAACCCATTCCCGTTCATCCCGCTGTACACAATTCCAATGGACACTAACCCTTTCCTGTTCACTCCCACTGTAAACAATCCCAATCCCCTTCCCATTAACTCCCACTGCACACAATCCCAAAGGAACCAAACCCCTTCCTGTTCACTCTCACTGTACACAATCCCAATCCCAAACCCCTTCCCATTCACTCCCACTGTACACAATGCCAATGGACCCAAACCCCTTCCCGTTCACTCCCACTGTACACAACCCCAATGGACCCAAACCCCTTCCTGTTCACTCCCACTGTACACAATCCCAATGGACCCAAACCCCTTCCCGTTCACTCCCACTGTACACAATCCAAATGGACCCAAAGCCCTTCCCGTTCAATCCCACTGTACACAATCCCAATGGACCCAAACCCCTTCCCATTCACTCCCACTGCACACAATCCCAAAGGAACCAAACCCCTTTCTGTTCACTCTCACTGTACACAATCCCAATCCCAAACCACTTCCCGTTCACTTCCACTGTACACAATCCCAATGGATCCAAACACCTTCCCATTCACTCCCACTATATACAATCCCAATGGACACAAACTCCTTCCCATTCACTCCAGCTGTATACAGTCCCAATGGACCCAAACCCCTTCCTGTTCACTCCCACTGTACACAATCCCAATCCCAAACCCCTTCCCGTTCAATCCCACGGTACACAATCCCAATGGACCCAAACCCCTTCCCATTCACTCCCACTATATGCAATCCCAATGGACACAAACCCCTTCCCGTTCACTCCCACTGTACACAATCCCAATCCCAAATCCCTTCCTGTTCACTCCCACTGTATAAAATCCCAAAGGACACAAACCCATTCCCGTTCATCCCGCTGTACACAATCCCAATGGACCCAAACCCCTTCCCATTCACTCCCACTACACACAATCCCAAAGGAACCAAACCCCTTTCTGTTCACTCTCACTGTACACAATCCCAATCCCAAACCACTTCCCGTTCACTTCCACTGTACACAATCCCAATGGATCCAAACACCTTCCCATTCACTCCAGCTGTATACAATCCCAATGGACCCAAACCCCTTCCTGTTCACTCCCACTGTACACAATCCCAATCCCAAATCCCTTCCTGTTCACTCCCACTGTATACAATCCCAATGGATCCAAACCCCTTCCCATTCACTCCCGCTATATACAATCCCAATGGACACAAAATCCTTCCCGTTCACTCCAGCTGTATACAATCCCAATGGACCCAAACCCCTTCCTGTTCACTCCCACTGTACACAATCCCAATCCCAAATCCCTTCCTGTTCACTCCCACTGTACACAATCCCAATGGATCCAAACCCCTTCCCGTTCACTCCCACTGTACACAATCCCAATGGATCCAAACCCCTTCCCGTTCACTCCCACTGTACACAATACCAATGGACCCAAACCCCTTTCCGTTCACTCCCACTGTACACAATCCAAATGGACCCAAACCCCTTCCCATTCACTCCCACTATATGCAATCCCAGTGGACCCAAACCCTTTCCCGTTCACTCCCACTGTACACAATCCCAATCCCAAACCCCTTACCATTCACACCCACTGTACACAATCCCAATCCCAAACCCCTTCACATTCACTCCCACTGTACACAATGCCAATGGACCCAAACCCCTTCCCGTTCACTCCCACTGTACACAATCCAAATGGACCCAAACCCCTTCCCGTTCAATCCCACTGTACACAATCCCAATGGACCCAAACCCCTTCCCATTCACTCCCACTATATGCAATCCCAATGGACACAAACCCCTTCCCGTTCACTCCCACTGTACACAATCCCAATCCCAAATCCCTTCCTGTTCACTCCCACTGTATACAATCCCAAAGGACACAAACCCATTCCCGTTCATCCCGCTGTACACAATTCCAATGGACACAAACCCCTTCCCATTCACTCCCACTGTAAACAATCCCAATCCCCTTCCCATTAACTTCCACTGCACACAATCCCAAAGGAACCAAACCCCTTCCTGTTCACTCTCACTGTACACAATCCCAATCCCAAACCCCTTCCCGTTCACTCCCACTGTACACAATCCCAATGGACCCAAACCCCTTTCCGTCCACTCCCACTGTACAAAATCCCAATGGACCCAAACCCCTTCCCTTTCACTCCCACTCTAAACAATCCCAATCCCAAACCCCTTCCCGTTCACTCCCACCGTACACAATCCCAATCCCAAACCCCTTCCCGTTCACTCCCACTGTACACAATCCCAATGGACCCAAATCCCTTCCTATTCACTCCCACTGTACACAATCCCAATGGACCCAAACCCCTTCCCATTCACTCCCACTGTACACAATCCCAATCACAAACCCCTTCCCTTTCACTCCCACTGTAAACAATCCCAATCCCAAACCCCTTCCCGATCACTCCCACTGTGCACAATCCCAATGGACCCAAACCCCTTCCCTTTCACTCCCACTCTACACAATCCCAATCCCAAACCCCTTCCCGTTCACTCCCACTGAACACAATCCCAATGGACCCAAATCCCTTCCCATTCACTCCCACTGTACACAATCCCAATGGACCCAAACCCCTTCCCATTCACTCCCACTGTACACAATCCCAATCCCAAATCCCTTCCTGTTCACTCCCACTGTATACAATCCCAAAGGACACAAACCCATTCCCGTTCATCCCGCTGTACACAATTCCAATGGACACAAACCCCTTCCCGTTCACTCCCACTGTAAACAATCCCAATCCCCTTTCCATTAACTCCCACTGCACACAATCCCAAAGGAACCAAACCCCTTCCTGTTCACTCCCACTGTACACAATCCCAATCCCAAACCCCTTCCCGTTCACTCCCACTGTACACAATCCCAATGGACCCAAACCCCTTCCCGTTCACTCCCACTGTACACAATCCCAATGGACCCAAACCCCTTTCCGTTCACTCCCACTGTACAAAATCCCAATCCCAAACCCCTTCCCGTTCACTCCCACTGTACACAATCCCAATGGACTCAAATCCCTTCCCATTCACTCCCACTGTACACAATCCCAATGGACCCAAACCCCTTCCCATTCACTCCCACTGTACACAATCCCAATCACAAACCCCTTCCCTTTCACTCCCACTGTAAACAATCCCAATCCCAAACCCCTTCCCGATCACTCCCACTGTGCACAATCCCAATGGACCCAAACCCCTTCCCGTTCACTCCCACTGTACACAATCCCAATCCCAAACCCCTTCCCGTTCACTCCCACTGTACACAACCCCAATAGACACAAACCCCTTCCCATTCACTCCCACTGTACACAATCCCAATGGACCCAAAGCCCTTCCCGTTCACTCCCACTGTACACAATCCCAATCCCAAACCCCTTCCCGTTCACTCCCACTGTACACAATCCCAATCCCAAACCCCTTCCCGTTCACTCCCACTGTACACAACCCCAATAGACACAAACCCCTTCCCATTCACTCCCACTGTACACACTCTCAATGGACCCAAACCCCTTCCCTTTCACTCCCACTGTACACAATTCCAATGGACCCAAACCCGTTCCCGTTCACTCCCACTGTACACAATCCCAATCCCAAACCCCTTCCCGTTCACTCCCACTGTACACAACCCCAATAGACACAAACCCCTTCCCATTCACTCCCACTGTACACACTCTCAATGGACCCAAACCCCTTCCCTTTCACTCCCACTGTACACAATCCCAATGGACCCACACCCCTTCCTGTTCACTCCCACCATACTCAATCCCAATAAAACCTACCCCCTTCCTGTTCACAAAACAAAAACAGAATTACCTGGAAAAACTCAGCATGTCTGGCAGCACAGGCGGAGAAGAATAGCGTTGACGTTTCGAGTCCTCATGACCCTTCGACAGAACTTGATCACAATCCCAATAGACCTAAACTCCTTCCTGTTCACTCCAACTGTACACAATCCCAATCCCCTTCCCGTTCACTCCCACTGTACACAGTCCCAATGGACCCAAACCCCATCCTGTTCACTCCCACCGTACACAATCCCAATCCCAAACCCCTTCCCATTCACTCTCACTGTACACAATCCCAATCCCCTTCCCATTCACTCCCACTGTACACAATCTCAATCCCAAACCCCTTCCCGTTCACTCCTGCTGTTGACACTGTCTGTTCTGTCTCAGCTGTTGATTCTTACCCAGTGAATCCACAGCTTTGATGTCCGCTCCTCTCTGAATCAGTAATCGGATGATTTCCTCATTCCCAACACAAGCAGCGAATGATAAGATGTGCTCCCCTGGACGGGGTAGAGAGACATGGATTGAGAGGGGTCCCATTGCTTCCAGCAGCCCGTCTCCCTCACCCAATCCCTCCTCTTCCCTCTCTCTCCCAATCCTCCCCCTTCCCTCTCTCTCCCAATTCACCCCCTTCCCTCTCTCTCCCAATCCTCTCCCCTTCCCTCTCTCTCCCAATCCTCACCCCTTCCCTCTCTCTCCCTCAATTCACCCCCTTCCCTCTTTCTCCCAATCCTCTCCCCTTCCCTCTCTCTCCCAATCCTCCCCCTTCCATCTCTCTCCCAATCCTCCCCTTCCCTCTCTCTCCCAATCCTCCCCCCTTTCCCCTCTCACTCCCAATCCACCCCCTTCCCTCTCCCTCCCAATCCTCCCCCCTTTCCCCTCTCACTCCCAATCCTCCCCACTTCCCTCCCTCTCTCCCAACCCTCCCCCTTCCCTCTCTCACTCCCAAACTTCCCAGCTTCCCACTGTACCCCAATCCCTCCCTTCCCTCTCTCTCTCCCAATCCTCCCCCTTCCCTCTCTCTCCCTCAATCCTCCCCTTCCCTCTCTCTCCCAATCCTCCTCTTCCCTCTCTGTCCCAATCCTCCCCCCTTCCCTCTCTCTCCCAATCCTCCCCCCTTCCCTCTCTCTCCCAATCCTTCCCCTTCCCTCTCTCTCCCAATCCTCCCCTTCCCTCTCTCTCCCAATCCTCCCCCCTTTCCCCTCTCACTCCCAATCCACCCCCTTCCCTCTCTCTCCCAATCCTCCCCCCTTCCCTCTCTCTCCCAATCCTCCCCCCTTCCCCGTCTCCCTCCCAATCCTCCCCCTTCCCTCTCTCTCTCTCCCAATCAGCTCCCCTTCCCTCTCTCTCCCAATCCTCCCCTTCCCTCTCTCTCCCAATCCTTCCCCTTCCCTCTCTCTCCCAATCCTCCCCCTTCCCTCTCTCTCACAATCCTCCCCCCTTCCCTCTCTCTCTCCCAATCCACCCCCTTCCCTCTCTCTCCCAATCCTCCCCCTTCCCTCTATCTCCCAATCCTCCCCCCTTCCCCGTCTCCCTCCCAATCCTCCCCCTTCCCTCTCTCTCTCTCCCAATCAGCTCCCCTTCCCTCTCTCTCCCAATCCTCCCCTTCCCTCTCTCTCTCCCTCACAATCCTCCCCCTTCCCTCTCTCTCTCTCCCAATCAGCTCCCCTTCCCTCTCTCTCCCAATCCTCACCCATTCCCTCTCTCTCCCAATCCTCCCCACTTCACTCTCTCTCTCACAATCCTACCCCCTTCCCTCTCTCTCTCCCACTCCTCCCCTTCCCTCTCTCTCTCAAAATCCTCCCCCTTCCCTCTCTCTCCCAATCCTCCCCTTCCCTCTCTCTCTCCCAATCCTCCCCCCTTCCCCCTCTCTCCCAATCCTCCCCTTCCCTCTCTCTCCCAATCCTCCCCCTTCCCTCTCTCTCTCTCCCAATCAGCTCCCCTTCCCTCTCTCTCCCAATCCTCACCCATTCCCTCTCTCTCCCAATCCTCCCCACTTCACTCTCTCTCTCACAATCCTACCCCCTTCCCTCTCTCTCTCCCACTCCTCCCCTTCCCTCTCTCTCTCAAAATCCTCCCCCTTCCCTCTCTCTCCCAATCCTCCCCTTCCCTCTCTCTCTCCCAATCCTCCCCCCTTCCTCCTCTCTCCCAATCCTCCCCTTCCCTCTCTCTCCCAATCCTCCCCCTTCCCTCTCTCTCCCAATCGTCCCCCCTTCCATCTCTTTCCCAATCCAACCCCCTTCCCTCTCTCTCTCCCAATCCTCCCCCTTCCCTCTCTCTCTCCCAATCCTCCCCTTCCCTCTCTCTCTCCCAATCCTCCCCATTCCCCCTCTCTCTCCCAATACCTGCTTCCCTCTCTCTCCCAATCCTCCCCCTTCTCTCTCTCTCCCAATCCACCCCCCTTTCCCCTCTCTCTCCCAATCCTCCCCCTTCCCTCTCTCTCTCACAATCCTCCCCCCTTCCCTCCCTCTCCCAATCCACCCCCCTTACCTATCTCTCTCCCATTCTTCCCAGCTTCCCTCTCTACCCAAATCCCTCCCCTCCCTCTCTCTCTCCCAATCGGCTCCCCTTCCCTCTCTCTCTCCCAATCCTCCCCCTTCCCTCTCTCTCCCAATCCTCCCCTTCCCTCTCTCTCTCCCAATCCTCCCCCTTTCCCTTTCTCTCCCAATCCTCCCCCTTCCCTCTCTCTCCCAATCCTCCCCGCTTCCCTCCCTCTCTCCCAACCCTCCCCCTTCCCTCTCTCTCTCCCAAACTTCCCAGCTTCCTTCTGTACCCCAATCCCTCCCCTCCCTCTCTCTCCCAATCCTCCCCCCTTCCCTCTCTCTCCCTCAATCCTCCCCCTTCCCTCTCTCCCTCAATCCTCCCCTTCCCTCTCTCTCCCAATCCTCCCCCTTGCCTCTCTCTCCCAATCCTCCCCCTTCCCTCTCTCTCCCAATCCATCCCCCTACCCTCTCTCTCTCAAAATCCTCCCCCCTAACTCCCACTCCCTAACCGCCCCCCTTCCCTCTCTCTCCCAATCTTGCCCGCTTCCCTCTCTACCCCAATCCCTCCCCTCCCTCTCTCTATCCCAATCCTCTACCCTTCCCTCTCGCTCCCAATCCTTCCCCCTTCACTCTCGCTGCCAATCCTGCCCCCATTCCTCTCTCTCTCTCTCAAAATCCTCCCCCTTCCCTCTCTCTCCCAATCCTCCCCCTTCCCTCTCTCTCTCTCCGAATCCTTCCCCTTCCCTCACTCTCTCCCAATCTGCCCCCTTCCCTCTCTCTCTCTCACAATCCTCTCCCCTTCCCTCTCTCTCTCTCCCAATACTCCCCCATTCCCCCTCTCCCTCCCAATCCTCCACCTTCCCTCTCTCTCTCACAACAATTCCCCCTTCCCTCTCTCTCTCCCACTCCTCCCCCCTTCCCTCTCTCTCTCAAAATCCTCCCCCTTCCCTCTCTCTCCCATTCCTCACCCCTTCCCTCTCTCTCCCAATCCTCCCCCCTTCCCTCTCTCTCTCCCACTCCTCCCCTTTCCGCTCTCTCTCAAAATCCTCTCCCCTTCCCTCTCTCTCTCCCAATCCTCCCCCAATCCCTCTCTCTCCCAATCCTCGCCCCTTCCCTCTCTCTCTCCCAATCCCTCCCCTTCCCTCTCTCTCCCAATCCTCCCCCTTCCCTCTCTCTCCAAACCCTCACCCCTTCCCTCTATCTCCCAATCCTCCCCCTTCCCTCTATCTCCCAATCCTCCCCTTCCCCCTCTCTCTCCCAATCCTCCCCTTCCCTCTCTCTCTCCCAATCCTCCCCTTCCCCCTCTCTCTCCCAATCCTCCCCTTCCCCCTCTCTCTCCCAATCCTCCCCTTCCCCCTCTCTCTCCCAATCCTCCCCTTCCCTTTCTCTCCCAATCCTCCCCGCTTCCCTCCCTCTCTCCAAACCCTCCCCCTTCCCTCTCTCTCTCAATCCTCCCACTTCCCTCTCTCTCTCTCCCAATCCCTCCCCCCTTCCCTCTCTCTCCCAATCCCTCCACCCTTCCCTCTCTCTCTCCCAATCATCCCCCTTCCCTGTCTCTCCCAATCCTACCCCTTCCCTCTCTCTCTCCCAATCCTCCCCTCTACCCTGTCTCTCCCAATCCTCCCCCTTCCCTCTCTCTCTCCCAATCCTCCCCCTTCCCTCTCTCTCTCCCAATCATCCCCCTTCCCTGTCTCTCCCAATCCTACCCCTTCCCTCTCTCTCTCCCAATCCTCCCCTCTACCCTGTCTCTCCCAATCCTCCCCCTTCCCTCTCTCTCTCCCAATCCTCCCCCTTCCCTCTCTCTCCCAATCCTACCCCTTCCCTCTCTCTCCCAATCCTACCCCTTCCCTCAGTCTCCCAATCCTCCCCCTTCCCTCTCTCTCTCCCAATCCTCCCCCTTCCCTCTCGCTCCCAATCCTACCCCTTCCCTCAGTCTCCCAATCCTCCCCCTTCCCTCTCTCTCTCCCAATCCTACCCCCTTCCCTCTCTCTCTCCCAATCCTACCCCCTTCCCTCTCTCTCTCCCAATCCTACCCCTTCCCTCTCTCTCTCCCAATCCTCCTCCTTCCCTCTCTCTCTCCCAATCCTTCCCCTTCCCTCTTTCTCTCCCACTCCTCCCCCTTCCCTCTTTCTCTCCCACTCCTCCCCCTTCCCTCTCTCTCCCAATCCTTCCCCCTTCCCTCTCTCTCTCCCAATCCTTCCCCCTTCCCTCTCTCTCCGAATCCTCCCCACTTCCCTCTCTCTCCCAATCCTCCTCCTTCCCTCTCTCTCTCCCACTCCTCCCCCTTCCCTCTTTCTCTCCCACTCCTCCCCCTTCCCTCTCTCTCTCCCAATCCTCCCCCTTCCCTCTCTCTCTCAATCCCTCCCCCCTTCCCTCTCTCTCCCAATCCTCCCCCTTCCCCCTCTCTCTCCCAATCCTTCGCCCTTCCCTCTCTCTCCCAATCCTCCCCCTTCCCCCTCTCTCTCCCAATCCTTTCCCCTCACCCTCTTTCTCTCCCCCAATCCCTCCACCTCTCCCTCTCCCAATCCACCCCCTCTCCCTCCTCACTCACCGAAGTACAGGAGTTTACTGAGGCTCCATCTAAAGTAGGTTCCAGTTGTCCGTGGAGATCTCACATCAGCTCCCCGAGAAATCATCTCCCTCACCAGCCTCAGGTCCTGGTTCACCACCGCGATGTGGAGGGGAGTCTGGCCTGGAGGAGAACGACATGTACTCATCACTCATCGAGGCTGCAATAACACCTCAACCCAGACAACCGCTCGCCCTCGTCTAACACTCCGCAGCCCTCAGCCTCCAACCCAGACCATCCACAACAAACCCACTGCTCACCAATGGGGTCAGTACTGAGGGAGTGATGCACTGTCGGAGGGTCAGTACTGAGGGAGTGCTGCACTGTCGGAGGGTCAGTGCTGAGGGAGAGCCGCACTGTCGGAGAGTCAGTACTGAGGGAGAGCCGCACTGTCAGAGGGTCAGTACTGAGGGAGTGCTGCACTGTCAGAGGGTCAGTACTGAGGGAGTGCTGCACTGTCAGAGGGTCAGTACAGAGGGAGTGCTGCACTGTCAGAGGGTCAGTACTGAGGAAGAGCCGCACAGTCGGAGGGTCAGTGATGAGGGAGTACTGCACTGTCAGAGGGTCAGTACTGAGGGAGTGCTGCAATGTCAGAGGGTCAGTACTGAGGGAGTGCTGCACTGTCAGAGGGTCAGTACTGAGGGAGTGCCACACTGTTGGAGGGTCAGAGCTGAGGGAGTGCCGCACTGTCAGAGGGTCAATGCAGAGGGAGTGATGCACTGTCAGAGGGTCAGTACTGAGGGAGTGCTGAACTGTCAGGGGGTCAGTGCTGAGGGAGAGCCGGACTGTCGGAGGGTCAGTACTGAGGGAGTGCCGCACTGTCAGAGGGTCAGTACTGAGGGAGTGCCGCACTGTCAGAGGGTCAGTACTGAGGGAGAGCCGCACTGTCGGAGGGTCAGTACTGAGGGAGTGCTGCAGTGTCGGAGGGTCAGTACTGAGGGAGAGCCGCACTGTCGGAGGGTCAGTGCTGAGGGAGTGCTGCACCGTCAGAGCGTCACTGTTGAGGGAGAGCCACACAGTCGGAGGGTCAGTGCTGAAGGAGTGCTGCCCTGTCAGAGGGTCAGTGCTGAGGGAGAGCTGCACTGTCGGAGGGTCAGTGCTGAGGAAGAGCCGCACTGTCGGAGGGTCAGTCCTGAGGGAGTGCCACACTGTCCGAGTGTCAGTACTGAGGGAGTGCCGCAATGTCTGAGGGTCTTTACTGAGAGAGTGCCGCACTCTCGGAGGGTCAGTACTAAGGAAGAGCAGCACTGTCGGAGGGTCAGTCCTGAGGGAGAGCCGCACTGTCGGAGGGTCAGTGCTGAGGGAGTGCTGCACTGTCAGAGGGTCAGTGCTGAGGAAGCGCCGCACTGTCTGAGGGTCAGTACTGAGGGAGAGCCGCACTGTCAGAGGGTCAGTACTGAGAGAGTGCCGCACTGTCGGAGGGTCAGTGCTGAGGGAGTGCCGCACTGTCAGAGGGTCAGTATTGAGGGAGTGCCGCACTGTCAGAGGGTCAGTACTGAGGGAGCGCTACACTGTCGGAGGATCAGTACTGAGGGAGTGCCGCACTGTTGAAGGGTCAGTACTGAGGGAGTGCCGCACTGTCAGAGGGTCAGTACTGAGGGAGAGACGCACTGTCCGAGGGTCAGTGCTGAGGGAGTGCTGCACTGTCAGAGGGTCAGTACTGAGGGAGTGCTGCACTGTCTGAGGGTCAGTACTGAGGGAGAGCCGCACTGTCGGAGGGTTAGTACTGAGGGAGAGCCGCACTGTCGGAGGGTCAGTGCTGAGGGAGCGCCGCACTGTCGGAGGGTCAGTACTGAGGGAGAGCCGCACTGTCGGATGTTCAGTACTGAGGGAGAGCCGCACTGAAGGAGGGTCAGTGCTGAGGGAGTGCTGCACCGTCAGAGTGTCACTGTTGAGGGAGAGCCACACAGTCGGAGGGTCAGTGCTGAAGGAGTGCGGCCCTGTCAGAGGGTCAGTGCTGAGGGACAGCCGCACTGTCGGAGGGTCAGTGCTGAGGAAGAGCCGCACTGTCGGAGGGTCAGTCCTTAGGGAGTGCCACACTGTCCGAGTGTCAGTACTGAGAGAGTGCCGCACTGTCTGAGGGTCTTTACTGAGAGAGTGCCGCACTCTCGGAAGGTCAGTACTGAGGGAGAGCCGCACTGTCGGAGGGTCAGTACTGAGGGAGAGCCGCACTGTCGGAGGGTCAGTACTGAGGGAGTGCCGCACTGTCGGAGGATCAGTACTGAGGGAGTGCCGCACTGTCAGAGGGTCAGTACTGAGGGAGAGCCGCACTGTCGGAGGGTCAGTACTGAGGGACAGCTGCACTGTCGGAGGGTCATGCTGAGGGAGCGCCGCACTGTCGGAGGGTCAGTACTGAGGGAGTGCCGCACTGTCGGAGGGTCAGTACTGAGGGAGTGCCGCACTGTCAGAGGGTCAGTACTGAGGGAGCGCTACACTGTCGGAGGATCAGTACTGAGGGAGTGACGCACTTTTGAAGGGTCAGTACTGAGGGAGTGCCGCACTGTCAGAGGGTCAGTACTGAGGGAGAACGCACTGTCCGAGGGTCAGTGCTGAGGGAGTGCTGCACTGTCAGAGGGTCAGTACTGAGGGAGAGCCGCACTGTCGGAGGGTCAGTACTGAGGGAGAGCCGCACTGTCGGAGGGTCAGTGCTGAGGGAGCGCCGCACTGTCGGAGGGTCAGTACTGAGGGAGAGCCGCACTGTCGGAGGGTCAGTACTAAGGGAGAGCCGCACTGTCGGAGGGTCAGTGCTGAGGGAGCGCCGCACTGTCGGAGGGTCAATGCTGAGGGAGCGCCGCACTGTCGGATGGTCAGTACTGAGGGAGAGCCGCACTGTCGAAGGTCAGTGCTGAGGGAGAGCCGCACTGTCGGAGGGTCAGTGCTAAGGGAGAGCCGCACTGTCGGAGGGTCAGTGCTGAGGGAGAGCCGCACTTTCGGAGGGTCGGTGCTGAGGTAGTGCTGCACTGTTGGAGGGTCAGTACTGAGAGAGTGCCGCACTGTCGGTGGGTCGGTGCTGAGGGAGTGCCGCACTGTCAGAGGGTCAGTATTGAGGGAGTGCTGAACTGTCAGAGGGTCAGTACTGAGGGAGCGCTACACTGTCGGAGGATCAGTACTGAGGGAGTGCCGCACTGCTGAAGGGTCAGTACTGAGGGAGTGCCGCACTGTCAGAAGGTCAGTACTGAGGGAGAGCCGCACTGTCCGAGGGTCAGTGCTGAGGGAGTGCTGCACTGTCAGAGGGTCAGTACTGAGGGAGTGCTGCACTGTCTGAGGGTCAGTACTGAGGAAGAGCCGCACTGTCAGAGGGTCAGTACTGAGAGAGTGCCGCACTGTCGGAGGGTCAGTGCTGAGGGAGTGCCGCACTGTCGGAGGGTCAGTACTGAGGGACTGCCGCACTGTCAGAGGGTCAGTACTGAGGGAGCGCTACACTGTCGGAGGATCAGTACTGATGGAGTGCCGCACTGTTGAAGGGTCAGTACTGAGGGAGTGCCACACTGTCAGAGGGTCAGTACTGAGGGAGAACGCACTGTCCGAGGGTCAGTGCTGAGGGAGTGCTGCACTGTCAGAGTGTCACTGTTGAGGGAGAGCCACACAGTCGGAGGGTCAGTGCTGAAGGAGTGCTGCCCTGTCAGAGGGTCAGTGCTGAGGGACAGCCGCACTGTCGGAGGGTCAGTGATGAGGAAGAGCCGCACTGTCGGAGGGTCAGTCCTTAGGGAGTGCCACACTGTCCGAGTGTCAGTACTGAGAGAGTACCGCACTGTCTGAGTGTCTTTACTGAGAGAGTGCAGCATTCTCGGAAGGTCAGTACTGAGGGAGAGCCGCACTTTCGGAGGGTCAGTACTGAGGGAGAGCCGCACTTTCGGAGGGTCAGTACTGAGGGAGAGCCGCACTGTCGGAGGGTCAGTGCTGAGGGAGCGCCGCACTGTCAGAGGGTCAGTACTGAGGGAGAGCCGCACTGTCGGAGGGTCAGTACTGAGGGAGAGCCGCACTGAAGGAGGGTCAGTGCTGAGGGAGTGCTGCACCGTCAGAGTGTCACTGTTGAGGGAGAGCCACACAGTCGGAGGGTCAGTGCTGAAGGAGTGCTGCCCTGTCAGAGGGTCAGTGCTGAGAGACAGCCGCACTGTCGGAGGGTCAGTGCTGAGGAAGAGCCGCACTGTCGGAGGGTCAGTCCTTAGGGAGTGCCACACTGTCCGAGTGTCAGTACTGAGAGAGTGCCGCACTGTCTGAGGGTCTTTACTGAGAGAGTGCCGCACTCTCGGAAGGTCAGTACTGAGGGAGAGCCGCACTGTCGGAGGGTCAGTACTGAGGGAGAGCCACACTGTCGGAGGGTCAGTCCTTAGAGAGTGCCACACTGTCCGAGTGTCAGCACTGAGAGAGTGCCGCACTGTCTGAGTGTCTTTACTGAGAGAGTGCCGCACTCTCGGAAGGTCAGTACTGAGGGAGAGCCGCACTGTCGGAGGGTCAGTACTGAGGGAGAGCCGCACTGTCGGAGGGTCAGTCCTGAGGGAGAGCCGACCTGTCGGAGGGTCAGTACTGAGGGAGTGCCGCACTGTCAGAGGGTCAGTACGGAGAGAGTGCCGCACTGTCGGAGGGTCAGTGCTGAGGGATTGCTGCACTGTCGGAGGATCAGTACTGAGGGAGTGCCGCACTGTCGCAGGGTCAGTACTGAGGGAGTGCCGCACTGTCAGAGGGTCAGTGCTGAGGGAGAGCCGCACTGTCGGAGGGTCAGTGCTGAGGGAGAGCCGCACTTTCGGAGGGTCGGTGCTGAGGGAGTGCTGCACTGTTGGAGGGTCAGTACTGAGGGAGAGCCACACTGTCGGAGGGTCAGTACTGAAGGAGTGCTGCCCTGTCAGAGGGTCAGTGCTGAGGGACAGCCGCACTGTCGGAGGGTCAGTGCTGAGGAAGAGCGGACTGTCGAAGGGTCAGTCCTTAGGGAGTGCCACACTGTCGAGTGTCAGTACTGAGAGAGTGCCCCACTGTCTGAGCGTCTTTACTGAGAGAGTGCCGCACTCTCGGAAGGTCAGTACTGAGGGAGAGCCGCACTGTCGGAGGGTCAGTACTGAGGGAGTGCCGCACTGTCGGAGGGTCAGTACTGAGGGAGAGCCGCACTGTCGGAGGGTCAGTACTGAGGGAGTGCCGCACTGTCAGAGGGTCAGTACTGAGGGAGTGCCGCACTGTCGGAGGGTCAGTGCTGAGGGAGTGCCGCACTGTCAGAGGGTCAGTACTGAGGGAGAACGCACTGTCCGAGGGTCAGTGCTGAGGGAGTGCCGCATTGTCAGAGGGTCAGTACTGAGGGAGAGCCGCACTGTCGGAGGGTCAGTACTGAGGGAGAGCCGCACTGTCGGAGGGTCAGTGCTGTGGGTGCAACACACTGTCGGAGGGTCAGTACTGAGGGAGAGCCGCACTGTCGGAGGGTCAGTACTAAGGGAGAGCCGCACTGTCGGAGGGTCAGTGCTGAGGGAGCGCCGCACTGTCGGAGGGTCAGTGCTGAGGGAGCGCCGCACTGTCGGATGGTCAGTACTGAGGGAGAGCCGCACTGTCGAAGGTCAGTGCTGAGGGAGAGCCGCACTGTCGGAGGGTCAGTGCTAAGGGAGAGCCGCACTGTCGGAGGGTCAGTGCTGAGGGAGAGCCGCACTTTCGGAGGGTCGGTGCTGAGGTAGTGCTGCACTGTTGGAGGGTCAGTACTGAGAGAGTGCCGCACTGTCGGTGGGTCGGTGCTGAGGGAGTGCCGCACTGTCAGAGGGTCAGTATTGAGGGAGTGCCGAACTGTCAGAGGGTCAGTACTGAGGGAGCGCTACACTGTCGGAGGATCAGTACTGAGGGAGTGCCGCACTGCTGAAGGGTCAGTACTGAGGGAGTGCCGCACTGTCAGAAGGTCAGTACTGAGGGAGAGCCGCACTGTCCGAGGGTCAGTGCTGAGGGAGTGCTGCACTGTCAGAGGGTCAGTACTGAGGGAGTGCTGCACTGTCTGAGGGTCAGTACTGAGGAAGAGCCGCACTGTCAGAGGGTCAGTACTGAGAGAGTGCCGCACTGTCGGAGGGTCAGTGCTGAGGGAGTGCCGCACTGTCGGAGGGTCAGTACTGAGGGACTGCCGCACTGTCAGAGGGTCAGTACTGAGGGAGCGCTACACTGTCGGAGGATCAGTACTGATGGAGTGCCGCACTGTTGAAGGGTCAGTACTGAGGGAGTGCCGCACTGTCAGAGGGTCAGTACTGAGGGAGAACGCACTGTCCGAGGGTCAGTGCTGAGGGAGTGCTGCACTGTCAGAGTGTCAC
>NW_024470859.1:306208-426208 GCF_017639515.1 Carcharodon carcharias
TACTCTCTCCATCTATCACACTATCTCCCTCTCCCCTCTCTCATTCGTCCCTCCCACTATCCATCTCTGTCTCCCCCTCTCTATCTCCACCTCCTCTCTCACTCTCTGCCTCTCTCTCGATCTCCTCTCTCTCTGTCTCTTACTCTCTCCATCTCCCACACTCTCTCCATCTATCACTCTCTCTCCACCTCCCATGCTCTCTCCAACTCTCTCTCTCTCTATCTCTCACTCTCTCTCCATCTCCACACTCTCTCCATCTCTCACTCTCTGTCCCAATCTCTCAATCTCTCTCCATCTCCTATGCTCTCTCCCATCTCTCAATCTCTCCCTCTCCCACACTCTATCCATCTCTCACACTCTCTCCATCTCTCAAACTCTCTCCATCTCTCCCTCGCTCTACATCACTCACTCTCTCTCCCTCTCCCACTCTCTCTCCATCTCTCACACTCTCTCCATCTCTCAAGCTCTCTCCATCTCTCCCTCGCTCTACATCTCTCACACTCTCTCCATCTATCACACTCTCTCCATCTCCCACACTGTCTCCATCTCTCACTCTCTCTACATCTCTCACTCTCTCTCCATCTCTCACTCTCTCTCCATCTCCCACACTCTCTCCATCTCTCTATCTCTCTCCAACTCTCACTCTCTCTTCATCTCCCACACTCTCTCCATCTCTCACTCTCTCTCCATCTCCCATACTCTCTCCATCTCTCACAATCTCTCCATCTCTCACACTCTCTCCATCTCCCACACTCTCTCCATTTCTTCCTCTCTCTCGTCCTCCCACTATTCCTCTTTGTCGGTCCCTGTCTTTTTCCACCTCTGTCTCTCTAACTCTCTGATTCTCTTTCTGGCTTTCTCTCTCTCTCTCCTTCTCTCTTACTCTCTCCATCTATCACTCTCTCTCCATCTCTCACTCTCCTCAATCTCTCAATCTCTCTACATCTCCCATGTTCTCTCCATCCCTCACTCTCTATCCATATCTCACACTCAAATCATCTCTCACTGTCTCCATCTCCCACGCACTCTCCAACTCTCACTCTCTCTCCATTTCCCACACTCTCTCCATCTCTCACTCTGTCTCCATCTCTCACGCTCTCTCCATCTCCCAAACTCTCTCCATCACTCATTTTCTCTCCCTCTCTCACTCTATCTCCATCTCTCACTCTCTCTCCATCTCCCACACTCTCTCCATCTCTCAATCTCTCCCCATCTCCCATACTCTCTCCATCTCGCACACTCTCTCCATCTCTCACACTCTCTCCATCTCCCACACTCCGTCCATCTCCCATACTGTCTCCATCTCTCACTGTCTCTGCATCTCTCACTCTCCCTCCATCTCCATACTCTCTCAATCTCTTACGCTCTCTCCCTCTCCCACACTCTCTCTATCTCTCAAACACTCTCCAACTCTCCCTCGCTCCCCATCTCTCACTCTCTCTCCATCTTCCACACTCTCTCCATCTCTCACTCTCTCTCCATCCCTCACTCTCTCTCCATATCCCACACTCTCTCCATCTTCCACACTATCTCCATCTCTCACTCTCTCTCCATCTTTCACACTCTCTCCATCTCCCATGCTCTCTCCTTCTGTGTATCTCTCTCCATCTCACACACTCTCTCCATCTCTCACACTCTCTGCATCTCCGAAACTCTATCCATCTCTCACACTCTCTCCATCTCTCATCTCTCTCCCTCTCCCACACTCTCTCCATCTCTCACACTCTCTCCATCTCTCACACTCTCTCCATCTCTCATCTCTCTCCCTCTCCCAGAATCTCTCCATCTCTCACACTCTCTCCATCTCTCACACTCTCTCCATCTCCCACAGTCTCTCCATTTCTCGCTCTCTCCATCTCTCACTCTCTCTCCATCTCCCACACTCTCTCCATCTCGCACACTCTCTCCATCTCTCACACTCTCTCCATCTCTCACACTCTCTCTCCATCTCTCACTCTCTCTCCATCTCCCATACTCTCTCCATCTCTTACTCTCTCTCACTCTCCCAATCTCTCTCTATCTCTCAAACAATCTCTATCTCTCCCTCGCTCCCCATCTCTCACTCTCTTTCCATCTCCCACACTCTCTCCATCACTCAATCTCTCTCCATCTCTCACTCTCTCTCCATCTCTCACACTGTCTCCATCTCTCACACTGTCTCCATCTCCCGCACTCTCTCCATCTCTCGCTCCCTCTCCATCTCCCAAACTCTCTCAATCTCCCACACTCTCTCCATCTCTCCCTCTCCCTTGCCCTCCCACTATCCATCTCTGTTTCTCCCTCTCTTTCTCCAACTCTGTCCCTCTCTCTCTCTGTCTTTCTCTCTATCTCTCTCTCTCTGACTCTCTCTCTCTCACTCTCCATCTCTCTTACACTGTCCATCTATCACTCTCTCTCCCTCTCCCACAGTCTCTGCAGCTCTCACTCTCTCTCCAGCTCTCACTCTCTCTTCATCTCTCACACGCTCTCCATCTCTCACTCTTTCTCCATCTCTCACTCTCTCTACATTTCCCACACTCTCTCCATCTCTCACTCTCTCCATCTCTCACTCTCTATCCATCTCCCATGCTCTCTCCATCATTCAATCTCTCTCCATCTCTCACTCTCTCTCCATATCTCACTCTCTCTCCATCTCTCACACTCTCTCCATCTCCCCCAATCTCTCAATCTCTCGCTCTCTATCCATCTCCCAAACTCTCTCCATCTCCCACACTCTCTCCCTCTCCCCCTCTCTCTCGTCCTCCCACTATCCATCTCTGTCTCTCCCTCTCTTTCTCCACCTCTGTCTCTCTCACTCTCTGCCTCTCTCTCTGACGCTCTCTCTCTCTCTCCATGTCTCTTACTCTCTCCATCTATCACACTATCTCCCTCTCCCCCTCTCTCTCGTCCTCCCACTATCCATCTCTGTCTCCCCCTCTCTTTCTCCACCTCTGTCTCTCTCACTCTCTGCCTCTCTCTCTGACTCTCTCTCTCTGTGTCTCTTACTCTCTCCATCTATCACACTATCTCCATCTCCCACACTCTCTCCACATCCCATGCTCTCTCCAACTCTCAATCTCTCTCCATCTCTCACACTCTCTCCATCTCTCACACTCTCTCCATCTCTCACTCTCTGCCAATCTCTCAATCTCTCTCCATCTCCTATGCTCTCTCCATCTCTCACTCTCTCCCTCTCCCACACTCTGTCCATCTCTCACACTCTCTCCATCTCTCAAACTCTCTCCATCTCTCCCTCGCTCTACATCACTCACTCTCTCTCCCTCTCCCACTCTCTCTCCATCTTTCACACTCTCTACATCTCTCAAACTCTCTCCATCTCCCACACTCTCTCCATCTCCCACACTCTCTCCATCTCTCACTTTCTCTCCCTCTCTCACTCTATCTCCATCTCTCACTCTCTCTCCATCTCCCACACTCTCTCCATCGCTCACTGTCTCTCCATCTCCCATACTCTCTCCATCTCTCACACTCTCTCCATCTCCCACACTCTCTCCCTCTCCCCCTCTCTCTCGTCCTCCCACTATCCATCTCTGTCTCCCCCTCTCTTTCTCCACCTCTGTCTCTCTCACTCTCTGCCTCTCTCTCTGACTCTCTCTCTCTGTGTATCTTACTCTCTCCATCTATCACACTATCTCCATCTCCCACACTCTCTCCACCTCCCATGCTCTCTCCAACTCTCAATCTCTCTCCATCTCTCACACTCTCTCCATCTCTCACACTCTCTCCATCTCTCACTCTCTGCCAATCTCTCAATCTCTCTCCATCTCCTATGCTCTCTCCATCTCTCACTCTCTCCCTCTCCCACACTCTATCCATCTCTCACACTCTCTCCATCTCTCAAACTCTCTCCATCTCTCCCTCGCTCTACATCACTCACTCTCTCTCCCTCTCCCACTCTCTCTCCATCTTTCACACTCTCTACATCTCTCAAACTCTCTCCATCTCCCACACTCTCTCCATCTCCCACACTCTCTCCATCTCTCACACTCTCTCCATCTCTCACTCTCTCTCCATCTCTCACTCTCTCCATCTCCCATACTCTTTCCATCTCTTACTCTCTCTCACTCTCCCAATCTCTCTCTATCTCTCAAACACTCTCTAACTCACCCTCGCTCCCCATCTCTCACTCTATCTCCATCTCCCACACTTCTCCATCTCTCATCTGTCTCCCTCTCCAACATCTCTCCATCTCTCACACTCTCTCCATCTCTCACTCTCTCTCCATCTCCCACAGTCTCTCCATCTCTCACTCTCTCTCCATATCTCACTCTCCCCTCCATCTCCCATGCTCTCTCCATCACTCAATCTGTCTCCATCTCTCACTCTCTCTCCATCTCTCACACTGTCTCAATCTCCCACACTCTCTCCATCTCTCCCTCTCCCTTGCCCTCCCACTATCCATCTCTGTTTCTCCCTCTCTTTCTCCAACTCTGTCCCTCTCTCTCTCTGTCTTTCTCTCTATCTCTCTCTCTCTGACTCTCTCTCTCACTCTCCATCTCTCTTACACTGTCTATCTATCACTCTCTCTCCCTCTCCCACAGTCTCTGCAGCTCTCACTCTCTCTCCAGCTCTCACTCTCTCTTCATCTCTCACACGCTCTCCATCTCTCACTCTTTCTCCATCTCTCACTCTCTCTACATTTCCCACACTCTCTCCATCTCTCACTCTCTCCATCTCTCACTCTCTATCCATCTCCCATGCTCTCTCCATCTTTCAATCTCTCTCCATCTCTCACTCTCTCTCCATATCTCACTCTCTCTCCATCTCTCACACTCTCTCCATCTCCCCAATCTCTCAATCTCTCGCTCTCTATCCATCTCCCAAACTCTCTCCATCTCCCACACTCTCTCCCTCTCCCCCTCTCTCTCGTCCTCCCACTATCCATCTCTGTCTCCCCCTCTCTTTCTCCACCTCTGTCTCTCTCATTCTCTGCCTCTCTCTCTGACTCTCTCTCTCTCTCTCCATGTCTCTTACTCTCTCCATCTATCACACTATCTCCCTCTCCCCCTCTCTCTCGTCCTCCCACTATCCATCTCTGTCTCCCCCTCTCTATCTCCACCTCTGTCTCTCTCACTCTCTGCCTCTCTCTCTGACTCTCTCTCTCTGTGTCTCTTACTCTCTCCATCTATCACACTATCTCCATCTCCCACACTCTCTCCACCTCCCATGCTCTCTCCAACTCTCAATCTCTCTCCATCTCTCACTCTCTCTCCATCTCTCACACTCTCTCCATCTCTCACTCTCTGTCAATCTCTCAATCTCTCTCCATCTCCTATGCTCTCTCCATCTCTCCATCTCTCCCTCTCCCACACTCTATCTATCTCTCACACTCTCTCCATCTCTCAAACTCTCTCCATCTCTCCCTCGCTCTACATCACTCACTCTCTCGCCCTCTCCCACTCTCTCTCCATCTCTCACACTCTCTCCATCTCTCAAGCTCTCTCCATCTCTCCCTCGCTCTACATCTCTCAGACTCTCTCCATCTATCACACTCTCTCCATCTCCCACACTGTCTCCATCTCTCACTCTCTCTACATCTCTCACTCTCTCTCCATCTCTCACTCTCTCTCCATCTCCCACACTCTCTCCATCTCTCTATCTCTCTCCAACTCTCACTCTCTCTTCATCTCCCACACTCTCTCCATCTCTCACTCTCTCTCCATCTCCCATACTCTCTCCATCTCTCACAATCTCTCCATCTCTCACACTCTCTCCATCTCCCACACTCTCTCCATTTCTTCCTCTCTCTCGTCCTCCCACTATTCCTCTTTGTCGCTCCCTGTCTTTTTCCACCTCTGTCTCTCTAACTCTCTGATTCTCTTTCTGGCTTTCTCTCTCTCTCTCCTTCTCTCTTACTCTCTCCATCTATCACTCTCTCTCCATCTCTCACTCTCCTCAATCTCTCAATCTCTCTACATCTCCCATGTTCTCTCCATCCCTCACTCTCTATCCATATCTCACACTCAAATCATCTCTCACTGTCTCCATCTCCCACGCACTCTCCAACTCTCACTCTCTCTCCATTTCCCACACTCTCTCCATCTCTCACTCTCTCTCCATCTCTCACGCTCTCTCCATCTCCCAAACTCTCTCCATCTCTCATTTTCTCTCCCTCTCTCACTCTATCTCCATCTCTCACTCTCTCTCCATCTCCCACACTCTCTCCATCTCTCAATCTCTCCCCATCTCCCATACTCTCTCCATCTCGCACACTCTCTCCATCTCTCACACTCTCTCCATCTCCCACAC
Organism: Carcharodon carcharias; assembly: GCF_017639515.1. Classification (NCBI taxonomy): domain Eukaryota; kingdom Metazoa; phylum Chordata; class Chondrichthyes; order Lamniformes; family Lamnidae; genus Carcharodon; species Carcharodon carcharias. The sequence goes on from NW_024470859.1 coordinate 312,458, forward strand.
TCCGTCCATCTCCCATACTGTCTCCATCTCTCACTGTCTCTGCATCTCTCACTCTCCCTCCATCTCCCATACTCTCTCAATCTCTTACGCTCTCTCCCTCTCCCACACTCTCTCTATCTCTCAAACACTCTCCAACTCTCCCTCGCTCCCCATCTCTCACTCTCTCTCCATCTTCCACACTCTCTCCATCTCTCACTCTCTCTCCATCCCTCACTCTCTCTCCATATCCCACACTCTCTCCGTCTTCCACACTATCTCCATCTCTCACTCTCTCTCCATCTTTCACACTCTCTCCATCTCCCATGCTCTCTCCTTCTGTGTATCTCTCTCCATCTCACACACTCTCTCCATCTCTCACACTCTCTGCATCTCCGAAACTCTATCCATCTCTCACACTCTCTCCATCTCTCATCTCTCTCCCTCTCCCACACTCTCTCCATCTCTCACACTCTCTCCATCTCTCACACTCTCTGCATCTCCGAAAATCTATCCATCTCTCACACTCTCTCCATCTCTCATCTCTCTCCCTCTCCCACACTCTCTCCATCTCTCACACTCTCTCCATCTCTCACACTCTCTCCATCTCCCACAGTCTCTCCATCTCTCGCTCTCTCCATCTCTCATCCTCCCCATCTCCCACACTCTTTCCATCTCGCACACTCTCTCCATCTCTCACACTCTCTCCCTCTCTCACTCTCTCTCCATCTCCCATACTCTCTCCATCTCTTACTCTCTCTCACTCTCCCAATCTCTCTCTATCTCTCAAACACTCTCTAACTCACCCTCGCTCCCCATCTCTCACTCTCTCTCCATCTCCCACACTCTCTCCATCTCTCACTCTCCATCTCTCACTCTCTCTCCATCTCTCACACTCTCTCCATCTCTCATCTGTCTCCCTCTCCAACATCTCTCCATCTCTCACACTCTCTCCATCTCTCTCTCTCTCTCCATCTCCCACAGTCTCTCCATCTCTCACTCTCTCTCCATCTCTCACACTGTCTCAATCTCCCACACTCTCTCCATCTCTCCCTCTCCCTTGCCCTCCCACTATCCATCTCTGTTTCTCCCTCTCTTTCTCCAACTCTGTCCCTCCCTCTCTCTGTCTTTCTCTCTATCTCTCTCTCTCTGACTCTCTCTCTCTCACTCTCCATCTCTCTTACACTGTCTATCTATCACTCTCTCTCCCTCTCCCACAGTCTCTGCAGCTCTCACTCTCTCTCCAGCTCTCACTCTCTCTTCATCTCTCACACGCTCTCCATCTCTCACTCTTTCTCCATCTCTCACTCTCTCTACATTTCCCACACTCTCTCCATCTCTCACTCTCTCCATCTCTCACTCTCTATCCATCTCCCATGCTCTCTCCATCTTTCAATCTCTCTCCATCTCTCACTCTCTCTCCATATCTCACTCTCTCTCCATCTCTCACACTCTCTCCATCTCCCCCAATCTCTCAATCTCTCGCTCTCTATCCATCTCCCAAACTCTCTCCATCTCCCACACTCTCTCCCTCTCCCCCTCTCTCTCGTCCTCCCACTATCCATCTCTGTCTCCCCCTCTCTTTCTCCACCTCTGTCTCTCTCACTCTCTGCCTCTCTCTCTGACTCTCTCTCTCTCTCTCCATGTCTCTTACTCTCTCCATCTATCACACTATCTCCCTCTCCCCCTCTCTCTCGTCCTCCCACTATCCATCTCTGTCTCCCCCTCTCTTTCTCCACCTCTGTCTCTCTCACTCTCTGCCTCTCTCTCTGACTCTCTCTCTCTGTGTCTCTTACTCTCTCCATCTATCACACTATCTCCATCTCCCACACTCTCTCCACATCCCATGCTCTCTCCAACTCTCAATCTCTCTCCATCTCTCACACTCTCTCCATCTCTCACACTCTCTCCATCTCTCACTCTCTGCCAATCTCTCAATCTCTCTCCATCTCCTATGCTCTCTCCATCTCTCACTCTCTCCCTCTCCCACACTCTATCCATCTCTCACACTCTCTCCATCTCTCAAACTCTCTCCATCTCTCCCTCGCTCTACATCACTCACTCTCTCTCCCTCTCCCACTCTCTCTCCATCTTTCACACTCTCTACATCTCTCAAACTCTCTCCATCTCCCACACTCTCTCCATCTCCCACACTCTCTCCATCTCTCACTTTCTCTCCCTCTCTCACTCTATCTCCATCTCTCACTCTCTCTCCATCTCCCACACTCTCTCCATCGCTCACTGTCTCTCCATCTCCCATACTCTCTCCATCTCTCACACTCTCTCCATCTCCCACACTCTCTCCCTCTCCCCCTCTCTCTCGTCCTCCCACTATCCATCTCTGTCTCCCCCTCTCTTTCTCCACCTCTGTCTCTCTCACTCTCTGCCTCTCTCTCTGACTCTCTCTCTCTGTGTCTCTTACTCTCTCCATCTATCACACTATCTCCATCTCCCACACTCTCTCCACCTCCCATGCTCTCTCCAACTCTCAATCTCTCTCCATCTCTCACACTCTCTCCATCTCTCACACTCTCTCCATCTCTCACTCTCTGCCAATCTCTCAATCTCTCTCCATCTCCTATGCTCTCTCCATCTCTCACTCTCTCCCTCTCCCACACTCTATCCATCTCTCACACTCTCTCCATCTCTCAAACTCTCACCATCTCTCCCTCGCTCTACATCACTCACTCTCTCTCCCTCTCCCACTCTCTCTCCATCTTTCACACTCTCTACATCTCTCAAACTCTCTCCATCTCCCACACTCTCTCCATCTCCCACACTCTCTCCATCTCTCACACTCTCTCCATCTCTCACTCTCTCTCCATCTCTCACTCTCTCCATCTCCCATACTCTTTCCATCTCTTACTCTCTCTCACTCTCCCAATCTCTCTCTATCTCTCAAACACTCTCTAACTCACCCTCGCTCCCCATCTCTCACTCTATCTCCATCTCCCACACTTCTCCATCTCTCATCTGTCTCCCTCTCCAACATCTCTCCATCTCTCACACTCTCTCCATCTCTCACTCTCTCTCCATCTCCCACAGTCTCTCCATCTCTCACTCTCTCTCCATATCTCACTCTCCCCTCCATCTCCCATGCTCTCTCCATCACTCAATCTGTCTCCATCTCTCACTCTCTCTCCATCTCTCACACTGTCTCAATCTCCCACACTCTCTCCATCTCTCCCTCTCCCTTGCCCTCCCACTATCCATCTCTGTTTCTCCCTCTCTTTCTCCAACTCTGTCCCTCTCTCTCTCTGTCTTTCTCTCTATCTCTCTCTCTCTGACTCTCTCTCTCACTCTCCATCTCTCTTACACTGTCTATCTATCACTCTCTCTCCCTCTCCCACAGTCTCTGCAGCTCTCACTCTCTCTCCAGCTCTCACTCTCTCTTCATCTCTCACACGCTCTCCATCTCTCACTCTTTCTCCATCTCTCACTCTCTCTACATTTCCCACACTCTCTCCATCTCTCACTCTCTCCATCTCTCACTCTCTATCCATCTCCCATGCTCTCTCCATCTTTCAATCTCTCTCCATCTCTCACTCTCTCTCCATATCTCACTCTCTCTCCATCTCTCACACTCTCTCCATCTCCCCCAATCTCTCAATCTCTCGCTCTCTATCCATCTCTCAAACTCTCTCCATCTCCCACACTCTCTCCCTCTCCCCCTCTCTCTCGTCCTCCCACTATCCATCTCTGTCTCCCCCTCTCTTTCTCCACCTCTGTCTCTCTCATTCTCTGCCTCTCTCTCTGACTCTCTCTCTCTCTCTCCATGTCTCTTACTCTCTCCATCTATCACACTATCTCCCTCTCCCCCTCTCTCTCGTCCTCCCACTATCCATCTCTGTCTCCCCCTCTCTATCTCCACCTCTGTCTCTCTCACTCTCTGCCTCTCTCTCTGACTCTCTCTCTCTGTGTCTCTTACTCTCTCCATCTATCACACTATCTCCATCTCCCACACTCTCTCCACCTCCCATGCTCTCTCCAACTCTCAATCTCTCTCCATCTCTCACTCTCTCTCCATCTCTCACACTCTCTCCATCTCTCACACTCTCTCCATCTCTCAAACTCTCTCCATCTCTCCCTCGCTCTACATCACTCACTCTCTCTCCCTCTCCCACTCTCTCTCCATCTCTCACACTCTCTCCATCTCTCAAGCTCTCTCCATCTCTCCCTCGCTCTACATCTCTCACACTCTCTCCATCTATCACACTCTCTCCATCTCCCACACTGTCTCCATCTCTCACTCTCTCTACATCTCTCACTCTCTCTCCATCTCTCACTCTCTCTCCATCTCCCACACTCTCTCCATCTCTCTATCTCTCTCCAACTCTCACTCTCTCTTCATCTCCCACACTCTCTCCATCTCTCACTCTCTCTCCATCTCCCATACTCTCTCCATCTCTCACAATCTCTCCATCTCTCACACTCTCTCCATCTCCCACACTCTCTCCATCTCTTCCTCTCTCTCGTCCTCCCACTATTCCTCTTTGTCGCTCCCTGTCTTTTTCCACCTCTGTCTCTCTAACTCTCTGATTCTCTTTCTGGCTTTCTCTCTCTCTCTCCTTCTCTCTTACTCTCTCCATCTATCACTCTCTCTCCATCTCTCACTCTCCTCAATCTCTCAATCTCTCTACATCTCCCATGTTCTCTCCATCCCTCACTCTCTATCCATATCTCACACTCAAATCATCTCTCACTGTCTCCATCTCCCACGCACTCTCCAACTCTCACTCTCTCTCCATTTCCCACACTCTCTCCATCTCTCACTCTCTCTCCATCTCTCACGCTCTCTCCATCTCCCAAACTCTCTCCATCTCTCATTTTCTCTCCCTCTCTCACTCTATCTCCATCTCTCACTCTCTCTCCATCTCCCACACTCTCTCCATCTCTCAATCTCTCCCCATCTCCCAAACTCTCTCCATCTCGCACACTCTCTCCATCTCTCACACTCTCTCCATCTCCCACACTCCGTCCATCTCCCATACTGTCTCCATCTCTCACTGTCTCTGCATCTCTCACTCTCCCTCCATCTCCCATACTCTCTCAATCTCTTACGCTCTCTCCCTCTCCCACACTCTCTCTATCTCTCAAACACTCTCCAACTCTCCCTCGCTCCCCATCTCTCACTCTCTCTCCATCTTCCACACTCTCTCCATCTCTCACTCTCTCTCCATCCCTCACTCTCTCTCCATATCCCACACTCTCTCCATCTTCCACACTATCTCCATCTCTCACTCTCTCTCCATCTTTCACACTCTCTCCATCTCCCACACTCTCTCCATCGCTCACTGTCTCTCCATCTCCCATACTCTCTCCATCTCTCACACTCTCTCCATCTCCCACACTCTCTCCCTCTCCCCCTCTCTCTCGTCCTCCCACTATCCATCTCTGTCTCCCCCTCTCTTTCTCCACCTCTGTCTCTCTCACTCTCTGCCTCTCTCTCTGACTCTCTCTCTCTGTGTCTCTTACTCTCTCCATCTATCACACTATCTCCATCTCCCACACTCTCTCCACCTCCCAAGCTCTCTCCAACTCTCAATCTCTCTCCATCTCTCACACTCTCTCCATCTCTCACACTCTCTCCATCTCTCACTCTCTGCCAATCTCTCAATCTCTCTCCATCTCCTATGCTCTCTCCATCTCTCACTCTCTCCCTCTCCCACACTCTATCCATCTCTCACACTCTCTCCATCTCTCAAACTCTCTCCATCTCTCCCTCGCTCTACATCACTCACTCTCTCTCCCTCTCCCACTCTCTCTCCATCTTTCACACTCTCTACATCTCTCAAACTCTCTCCATCTCCCACACTCTCTCCATCTCCCACACTCTCTCCATCTCTCACACTCTCTCCATCTCTCACTCTCTCTCCATCTCTCACTCTCTCCATCTCCCATACTCTTTCCATCTCTTACTCTCTCTCACTCTCCCAATCTCTCTCTATCTCTCAAACACTCTCTAACTCACCCTCGCTCCCCATCTCTCACTCTATCTCCATCTCCCACACTTCTCCATCTCTCATCTGTCTCCCTCTCCAACATCTCTCCATCTCTCACACTCTCTCCATCTCTCACTCTCTCTCCATCTCCCACAGTCTCTCCATCTCTCACTCTCTCTCCATATCTCACTCTCCCCTCCATCTCCCATGCTCTCTCCATCACTCAATCTGTCTCCATCTCTCACTCTCTCTCCATCTCTCACACTGTCTCAATCTCCCACACTCTCTCCATCTCTCCCTCTCCCTTGCCCTCCCACTATCCATCTCTGTTTCTCCCTCTCTTTCTCCAACTCTGTCCCTCTCTCTCTCTGTCTTTCTCTCGATCTCTCTCTCTCTGACTCTCTCTCTCACTCTCCATCTCTCTTACACTGTCTATCTATCACTCTCTCTCCCTCTCCCACAGTCTCTGCAGCTCTCACTCTCTCTCCAGCTCTCACTCTCTCTTCATCTCTCACACGCTCTCCATCTCTCACTCTTTCTCCATCTCTCACTCTCTCTACATTTCCCACACTCTCTCCATCTCTCACTCTCTCCATCTCTCACTCTCTATCCATCTCCCATGCTCTCTCCATCTTTCAATCTCTCTCCATCTCTCACTCTCTCTCCATATCTCACTCTCTCTCCATCTCTCACACTCTCTCCATCTCCCCCAATCTCTCAATCTCTCGCTCTCTATCCATCTCTCAAACTCTCTCCATCTCCCACACTCTCTCCCTCTCCCCCTCTCTCTCGTCCTCCCACTATCCATCTCTGTCTCCCCCTCTCTTTCTCCACCTCTGTCTCTCTCATTCTCTGCCTCTCTCTCTGACTCTCTCTCTCTCTCTCCATGTCTCTTACTCTCTCCATCTATCACACTATCTCCCTCTCCCCCTCTCTCTCGTCCTCCCACTATCCATCTCTGTCTCCCCCTCTCTATCTCCACCTCTGTCTCTCTCACTCTCTGCCTCTCTCTCTGACTCTCTCTCTCTGTGTCTCTTACTCTCTCCATCTATCACACTATCTCCATCTCCCACACTCTCTCCACCTCCCATGCTCTCTCCAACTCTCAATCTCTCTCCATCTCTCACTCTCTCTCCATCTCTCACACTCTCTCCATCTCTCACACTCTCTCCATCTCTCAAACTCTCTCCATCTCTCCCTCGCTCTACATCACTCACTCTCTCTCCCTCTCCCACTCTCTCTCCATCTCTCACACTCTCTCCATCTCTCAAGCTCTCTCCATCTCTCCCTCGCTCTACATCTCTCACACTCTCTCCATCTATCACACTCTCTCCATCTCCCACACTGTCTCCATCTCTCACTCTCTCTACATCTCTCACTCTCTCTCCATCTCTCACTCTCTCTCCATCTCCCACACTCTCTCCATCTCTCTATCTCTCTCCAACTCTCACTCTCTCTTCATCTCCCACACTCTCTCCATCTCTCACTCTCTCTCCATCTCCCATACTCTCTCCATCTCTCACAATCTCTCCATCTCTCACACTCTCTCCATCTCCCACACTCTCTCCATCTCTTCCTCTCTCTCGTCCTCCCACTATTCCTCTTTGTCGCTCCCTGTCTTTTTCCACCTCTGTCTCTCTAACTCTCTGATTCTCTTTCTGGCTTTCTCTCTCTCTCTCCTTCTCTCTTACTCTCTCCATCTATCACTCTCTCTCCATCTCTCACTCTCCTCAATCTCTCAATCTCTCTACATCTCCCATGTTCTCTCCATCCCTCACTCTCTATCCATATCTCACACTCAAATCATCTCTCACTGTCTCCATCTCCCACGCACTCTCCAACTCTCACTCTCTCTCCATTTCCCACACTCTCTCCATCTCTCACTCTCTCTCCATCTCTCACGCTCTCTCCATCTCCCAAACTCTCTCCATCTCTCATTTTCTCTCCCTCTCTCACTCTATCTCCATCTCTCACTCTCTCTCCATCTCCCACACTCTCTCCATCTCTCAATCTCTCCCCATCTCCCATACTCTCTCCATCTCGCACACTCTCTCCATCTCTCACACTCTCTCCATCTCCCACACTCCGTCCATCTCCCATACTGTCTCCATCTCTCACTGTCTCTGCATCTCTCACTCTCCCTCCATCTCCCATACTCTCTCAATCTCTTACGCTCTCTCCCTCTCCCACACTCTCTCTATCTCTCAAACACTCTCCAACTCTCCCTCGCTCCCCATCTCTCACTCTCTCTCCATCTTCCACACTCTCTCCATCTCTCACTCTCTCTCCATCCCTCACTCTCTCTCCATATCCCACACTCTCTCCATCTTCCACACTATCTCCATCTCTCACTCTCTCTCCATCTTTCACACTCTCTCCATCTCCCATGCTCTCTCCTTCTGTGTATCTCTCTCCATCTCACACACTCTCTCCATCTCTCACACTCTCTGCATCTCCGAAACTCTATCCATCTCTCACACTCTCTCCATCTCTCATCTCTCTCCCTCTCCCACACTCTCTCCATCTCTCACACTCTCTCCATCTCTCACACTCTCTGCATCTCCGAAAATCTATCCATCTCTCACACTCTCTCCATCTCTCATCTCTCTCCCTCTCCCACACTCTCTCCATCTCTCACACTCTCTCCATCTCTCACACTCTCTCCATCTCCCACAGTCTCTCCATCTCTCGCTCTCTCCATCTCTCATCCTCCCCATCTCCCACACTCTTTCCATCTCGCACACTCTCTCCATCTCTCACACTCTCTCCATCTCTCACTCTCTCTCCATCTCTCACTCTCTCTCCATCTCCCATACTCTCTCCATCTCTTACTCTCTCTCACTCTCCCAATCTCTCTCTATCTCTCAAACACTCTCTAACTCACCCTCGCTCCCCATCTCTCACTCTCTCTCCATCTCCCACACTCTCTCCATCTCTCACTCTCCATCTCTCACTCTCTCTCCATCTCTCACACTCTCTCCATCTCTCATCTGTCTCCCTCTCCAACATCTCTCCATCTCTCACACTCTCTCCATCTCTCACTCTCTCTCCATCTCCCACAGTCTCTCCATCTCTCACTCTCTCTCCATCTCTCACACTGTCTCAATCTCCCACACTCTCTCCATCTCTCCCTCTCCCTTGCCCTCCCACTATCCATCTCTGTTTCTCCCTCTCTTTCTCCAACTCTGTCCCTCTCTCTCTCTGTCTTTCTCTCTATCTCTCTCTCTCTGACTCTCTCTCTCTCACTCTCCATCTCTCTTACACTGTCTATCTATCACTCTCTCTCCCTCTCCCACAGTCTCTGCAGCTCTCACTCTCTCTCCAGCTCTCACTCTCTCTTCATCTCTCACACGCTCTCCATCTCTCACTCTTTCTCCATCTCTCACTCTCTCTACATTTCCCACACTCTCTCCATCTCTCACTCTCTCCATCTCTCACTCTCTATCCATCTCCCATGCTCTCTCCATCTTTCAATCTCTCTCCATCTCTCACTCTCTCTCCATATCTCACTCTCTCTCCATCTCTCACACTCTCTCCATCTCCCCCAATCTCTCAATCTCTCGCTCTCTATCCATCTCCCAAACTCTCTCCATCTCCCACACTCTCTCCCTCTCCCCCTCTCTCTCGTCCTCCCACTATCCATCTCTGTCTCCCCCTCTCTTTCTCCACCTCTGTCTCTCTCACTCTCTGCCTCTCTCTCTGACTCTCTCTCTCTCTCTCCATGTCTCTTACTCTCTCCATCTATCACACTATCTCCCTCTCCCCCTCTCTCTCGTCCTCCCACTATCCATCTCTGTCTCCCCCTCTCTTTCTCCACCTCTGTCTCTCTCACTCTCTGCCTCTCTCTCTGACTCTCTCTCTCTGTGTCTCTTACTCTCTCCATCTATCACACTATCTCCATCTCCCACACTCTCTCCACATCCCATGCTCTCTCCAACTCTCAATCTCTCTCCATCTCTCACACTCTCTCCATCTCTCACACTCTCTCCATCTCTCACTCTCTGCCAATCTCTCAATCTCTCTCCATCTCCTATGCTCTCTCCATCTCTCACTCTCTCCCTCTCCCACACTCTATCCATCTCTCACACTCTCTCCATCTCTCAAACTCTCTCCATCTCTCCCTCGCTCTACATCACTCACTCTCTCTCCCTCTCCCACTCTCTCTCCATCTTTCACACTCTCTACATCTCTCAAACTCTCTCCATCTCCCACACTCTCTCCATCTCCCACACTCTCTCCATCTCTCACTTTCTCTCCCTCTCTCACTCTATCTCCATCTCTCACTCTCTCTCCATCTCCCACACTCTCTCCATCGCTCACTGTCTCTCCATCTCCCATACTCTCTCCATCTCTCACACTCTCTCCATCTCCCACACTCTCTCCATCTCATCCTCTTTCTCGTCCTCCCACTATCCATCTTTGTCGCTCCCTGTCTTTTTCCACCTCTGTCTCTCTAACTCTCTGATTCTCTTTCTGGCTCTCTCTCTCTCTCTCCTTCTCTCTTACTCTCTCCATCTATCACTCTCTCTCCATCTCTCACTCTCCTCAATCTCTCACTCTCTCTACATCTCCCTTGCTCTCTCCATCTCTCACTCTCTATCCATATCTCACACTCAAATCATCTCTCACTGTCTCCATCTCCCAGGCACTCTCCAACTCTCACTCTCTCTCCATTTCCCACACTCTCTCCTTCTCTCACACTCTCTCCATCTCCCAAACTCTCTCAATCTCCCACACTATCTCCATCTCTCCCTCTCCCTTGCCCTCCCACTATCCATCTCTGTTTCTCCCTCCCTTTCTCCAACTCTGTCCCTCTCTCTCTCTGTCTTTCTCTCTATCTCTCTCTCTCTGACTCTCTCTCTCTCACTCTCCATCTCTCTTACACTGTCCATCTATCACTCTCTCTCCCTCTCCCACAGTCTCTGCAGCTCTCACTCTCTCTCCAGCTCTCACTCTCTCTCCATCTCTCACACGCTCTCCATCTCTCACTCTTTCTCCATCTCTCACTCTCTCTACATTTCCCACACTCTCTCCATCTCTCACTCTCTCTCCATCTCTCACTCTCTCTCCATCTCCCATGCTCTCTCCATCTTTCAATCTCTCTCCATCGCTCACTCTCTCTCCATATCTCACTCTCTCTCCATCTCTCACACTCTCTCCATCTCCCCCAATCTCTCGTTCTCTCGCTCTCTATCCATCTCCCAAACTCTCTCCATCTCCCACACTCTCTCCCTCTCCCCCTCTCTCTCGTCCTCCCACTATCCATCTCTGTCTCCCCCTCTCTTTCTCCACCTCTGTCTCTCTCACTCTCTGCCTCTCTCTCTGACTCTCTCTCTCTCCATGTCTCTTACTCTCTCCATCTATCACACTATCTCCATCTCCCACACTCTCTCCACCTCCCATGCTCTCTCCAACTCTCAATCTCTCTCCATCTCTCACTCTCTCTCCATCTCTCACACTCTCTCCATCTCTCACTCTCTGTCAATCTCTCAATCTCTCTCCATCTCCTATGCTCTCTCCATCTCTCAATCTCTCCCTCTCCCACACTCTATCCATCTCTCACACTCTCTCCATCTCTCAAACTCTCTCCATCTCTCCCTCGCTCTACATCACTCACTCTCTCTCCCTCTCCCACTCTCTCTCCATCTCTCACACTCTCTCCATCTCTCAAGCTCTCTCCATCTCTCCCTCGCTCTACATCTCTCACACTCTCTCCATCTATCACACTCTCTCCATCTCCCACACTGTCTCCATCTCTCACTCTCTCTACATCTCTCACTCTCTCTCCATCTCTCACTCTCTCTCCATCTCCCACACTCTCTCCATCTCTCTATCTCTCTCCAACTCTCACTCTCTCTTCATCTCCCACACTCTCTCCATCTCTCACTCTCTCTCCATCTCCCATACTCTCTCCATCTCTCACAATCTCTCCATCTCTCACACTCTCTCCATCTCCCACACTCTCTCCATCTCTTCCTCTCTCTCGTCCTCCCACTATTCCTCTTTGTCGCTCCCTGTCTTTTTCCACCTCTGTCTCTCTAACTCTCTGATTCTCTTTCTGGCTCTCTCTCTCTCTCTCCTTCTCTCTTACTCTCTCCATCTATCACTCTCTCTCCATCTCTCACTCTCCTCAATCTCTCAATCTCTCTACATCTCCCATGTTCTCTCCATCCCTCACTCTCTATCCATATCTCACACTCAAATCATCTCTCACTGTCTCCATCTCCCACACACTCTCCAACTCTCACTCTCTCTCCATCTCCCAAACTCTCTCCATCTCTCACTCTCTCTTCATCTCTCACGCTCTCTCCATCTCCCACACTCTCTCCATCTCTCACTTTCTCTCCCTCTCTCACTCTATCTCCATCTCCCATACTTTCTCCATCTCGCACACTCTCTCCATCTCTCACACTCTCTCCATCTCCCACACTCTCTCCATCTCCCATACTGTCTCCATCTCTCACTGTCTCTCCATCTCTCACTCTCCCTCCATCTCCCATACTCTCTCAATCTCTTACACTCTCTCCCTCTCCCACACTCTCTCTATCTCTCAAACACTCTCCAACTCTCCCTCGCTCCCCATCTCTCACTCTCTCTCCATCTTCCACACTCTCTCCATCTCTCACTCTCTCTCCATCCCTCACTCTCTCTCCATATCCCACACTCTCTCCATCTCCCACACTATCTCCATCTCTCACTCTCTCTCCATCTTTCACACTCTCTCCATCTCCCATGCTCTCTCCTTCTGTGTATCTCTCTCCATCTCACACACTCTCTCCATCTCTCACACTCTCTCCATCTCCGAAACTCTATCCATCTCTCACACTCTCTCCATCTCTCATCTCTCTCCCTCTCCCACACTCTCTCCATCTCTCACACTCTCTCCATCTCTCACACTCTGCATCTCCGAAAATCTATCCATCTCTCACACTCTCTCCATCTCTCATCTCTCTCCCTCTCCCACACTCTCTCCATCTCTCACACTCTCTCCATCTCTCGCTCTCTCCATCTCTCACTCTCTCTCCATCTCCCACACTCTCTCCATCTTGCACACTCTCTCCATCTCTCACACTCTCTCCATCTCTCAATCTCTCTCCATCTCCCATACTCTCTCCATCTCTTACTCTCTCTCACTCTCCCAATCTCTCTCTATCTCTCAAACACTCTCTAACTCACCCTCGCTCCCCATCTCTCACTCTCTCTCCATCTCCCACACTCTCTCCATCTCTCACTCTCCATCTCTCACTCTCTCTCCATCTCTCACACTCTCTCCATCTCTCATCTGTCTCCCTCTCCAACATCTCTCCATCTCTCACACTCTCTCCATCTCTCACTCTCTCTCCATCTCCCACAGTCTCTCCATCTCTCACTCTCTCTCCATATCTCACTTTCCCCTCCATCTCCCATGCTCTCTCCATCACTCAATCTGTCTCCATCTCTCACTCTCTCTCCATCTCTCACACTGTCTCAATCTCCCACACTCTCTCCATCTCTCCCTCTCCCTTGCCCTCCCACTATCCATCTCTGTTTCTCCCTCTCTTTCTCCAACTCTGTCCCTCTCTCTCTCTGTCTTTCTCTCTATCTCTCTCTCTCTGACTCTCTCTCTCTCACTCTCCATCTCTCTTACACTGTCTATCTATCACTCTCTCTCCCTCTCCCACAGTCTCTGCAGCTCTCACTCTCTCTCCAGCTCTCACTCTCTCTTCATCTCTCACACGCTCTCCATCTCTCACTCTTTCTCCATCTCTCACTCTCTCTACATTTCCCACACTCTCTCCATCTCTCACTCTCTTCATCTCTCACTCTCTATCCATCTCCCATGCTCTCTCCATCTTTCAATCTCTCTCCATCTCTCACTCTCTCTCCATATCTCACTCTCTCTCCATCTCTCACACTCTCTCCATCTCCCCCAATCTCTCAATCTCTCGCTCTCTATCCATCTCCCAAACTCTCTCCATCTCCCACACTCTCTCCCTCTCCCCCTCTCTCTCGTCCTCCCACTATCCATCTCTGTCTCCCCCTCTCTTTCTCCACCTCTGTCTCTCTCACTCTCTGCCTCTCTCTCTGACTCTCTCTCTCTGTGTCTCTTACTCTCTCCATCTATCACACTATCTCCATCTCCCACACTCTCTCCACCTCCCATGCTCTCTCCAACTCTCAATCTCTCTCCATCTCTCACTCTCTCTCCATCTCTCACACTCTCTCCATCTCTCACTCTCTGCCAATCTCTCAATCTCTCTCCATCTCCTATGCTCTCTCCATCTCTCACTCTCTCCCTCTCCCACACTCTATCCATCTCTCACACTCTCTCCATCTCTCAAACTCTCTCCATCTCTCCCTCGCTCTACATCACTCACTCTCTCTCCCTCTCCCACTCTCTCTCCATCTTTCACACTCTCTCCATCTCTCAAACTCTCTCCATCTCTCCCTCACTCTACATCCCTCACACTCTCTCCATCTATCACACTCTCTCCTTCTCCCACACTGTCTCCATCTCTCACTCTCTCTACATCTCTCACTCTCTCTCCATCTCTCACTCTCTCTCCATCTCCCACACTCTCTCCATCTCTCTATCTCTCTCCAACTCTCACTCTCTCTCCATTTCCCACACTCTCTCCATCTCTCACTCTCTCTCCATCTCTCACGCTCTCCATCTCTCACAATCACTCCCTCTCCCACACTCTCTCCATCTCTCACTCTCTCTCCATCCTTCACTCTCTCTCCATCTCTCACTCCCCCTCCATCTCCCACACTCTCTCCATCTCCCATACTCTCTCCATCTCCCATACTATCTCCATCCCTCACTCTCTCTTCCTAACCCCCACTTTCTCCATCTCTTACAATCTCTCACACTCTCTCCATCTCTCCCTCGCTCTACATCTCTCACACTCATTCCATCTCTCACACTCTCTCCCTCTCCCACCATCTCTCCATCTCTCACTCTCTATCAATCTCTCACTCTCTCTCAATCTCTCACTCTCTCTACATCTCCCATGCTCTCTCCATCTCTCACTCTCTATCCATATCTCACACTCAAATCATCTCTCACTGTCTCCAACTCCCACGCACTCTCCAACTCTCACTCTCTCTCCATTTCCCACACTCTCTCCATCTCTCACTCTCTCTCCATCTCTCACGCTCTCTCCTTCTCTCACACTCTCTCCATCTCTCAAACTCTCTCCATCACTCCCAAACTCTACATCTCTCAAACTCTCTCCATCTCCCACACTCTCTCCATCTCCCACACTCTCTCCATCTCTCACTTTCTCTCCCTCTCTCACTCTCCATCTCTCACTCTCTCCATCTCCCACACTCTCTCCATCGCTCACTGTCTCTCCATCTTCCATACTCTCTCCATCTCTCACACTCTCTCCATCTCCCACACTCTCTCCATCTCATCCTCTTTCTCGTCCTCCCACTATCCATCTTTGTCGCTCCCTGTCTTTTTCCACCTCTGTCTCTCTAACTCTCTGATTCTCTTTCTGGCTCTCTCTCTCTCTCCTTCTCTCTTACTCTCTCCATCTATCACTCTCTCTCCATCTCTCACTCTCCTCAATCTCTCACTCTCTCTACATCTCCCTTGCTCTCTCCATCTCTCACTCTCTATCCATATCTCACACTCAAATCATCTCTCACTGTCTCCATCTCCCAGGCACTCTCCAACTCTCACTCTCTCTCCATTTCCCACACTCTCTCCATCTCACACTCTCTCTCCATCTTTCACGCTCTCTCCTTCTCTCACACTCTCTCCATCTCCCAAACTCTCTCAATCTCCCACACTATCTCTGTCTCTCCCTCTCCCTTGCCCTCCCACTATCCATCTCTGTTTCTCCCTCCCTTTCTCCAACTCTGAACCCTATCTCTCTCTGTCTTTCTCTCTATCTCTCTCTCTCTGACTCTCTCTCTCTCACTCTCCATCTCTCTTACACTGTCCATCTATCACTCTCTCTCCCTCTCCCACAGTCTCTGCAGCTCTCACTCTCTCTCCAGCTCTCACTCTCTCTCCATCTCTCACACGCTCTCCATCTCTCACTCTTTCTCCATCTCTCACTCTCTCTACATTTCCCACACTCTCTCCATCTCTCACTCTCTCTCCATCTCTCACTCTCTCTCCATCTCCCATGCTCTCTCCATCTTTCAATCTCTCTCCATCGCTCACTCTCTCTCCATATCTCACTCTCTCTCCATCTCTCACACTCTCTCCATCTCCCCCAATCTCTCGTTCTCTCGCTCTCTATCCATCTCCCAAACTCTCTCCATCTCCCACACTCTCTCCCTCTCCCCCTCTCTCTCGTCCTCCCACTATCCATCTCTGTCTCCCCCTCTCTTTCTCCACCTCTGTCTCTCTCACTATCTGCCTCTCTCTCTGACTCTCTCTCTCTCTCCATGTCTCTTACTCTCTCCATCTATCACACTATCTCCATCTCCCACACTCTCTCCACCTCCCATGCTCTCTCCAACTCTCAATCTCTCTCCATCTCTCACTCTCTCTCCATCTCTCACACTCTCTCCATCTCTCACTCTCTGTCAATCTCTCAATCTCTCTCCATCTCCTATGCTCTCTCCATCTCTCAATCTCTCCCTCTCCCACACTCTATCCATCTCTCAAACTCTCTCCATCTCTCCCTCGCTCTACATCACTCACTCTCTCTCCCTCTCCCACTCTCTCTCCATCTCTCACACTCTCTCCATCTCTCAAGCTCTCTCCATCTCTCCCTCGCTCTACATCTCTCACACTCTCTCCATCTATCACACTCTCTCCATCTCCCACACTGTCTCCATCTCTCACTCTCTCTACATCTCTCACTCTCTCTCCATCTCTCACTCTCTCTCCATCTCCCACACTCTCTCCATCTCTCTATCTCTCTCCAACTCTCACTCTCTCTTCATCTCCCACACTCTCTCCATCTCTCACTCTCTCTCCATCTCCCATACTCTCTCCATCTCTCACAATCTCTCCATCTCTCACACTCTCTCCATCTCCCACACTCTCTCCATCTCTTCCTCTCTCTCGTCCTCCCACTATTCCTCTTTGTCGCTCCCTGTCTTTTTCCACCTCTGTCTCTCTAACTCTCTGATTCTCTTTCTGGCTTTCTCTCTCTCTCTCCTTCTCTCTTACTCTCTCCATCTATCACTCTCTCTCCATCTCTCACTCTCCTCAATCTCTCAATCTCTCTACATCTCCCATGTTCTCTCCATCCCTCACTCTCTATCCATATCTCACACTCAAATCATCTCTCACTGTCTCCATCTCCCACGCACTCTCCAACTCTCACTCTCTCTCCATTTCCCACACTCTCTCCATCTCTCACTCTCTCTCCATCTCCCATACTCTCTCCATCTCGCACACTCTCTCCATCTCTCACACTCTCTCCATCTCCCACACTCTCTCCATCTCCCATACTGTCTCCATCTCTCACTGTCTCTCCATCTCTCACTCTCCCTCCATCTCCCATACTCTCTCAATCTCTTACACACTCTCCCTCTCCCACACTCTCTCTATCTCTCAAACACTCTCCAACTCTCTCTCGCTCCCCATCTCTCATTGTCTCTCCATCTTCCACACTCTCTCCATCTCTCACTCTCTCTCCATCCCTCACTCTCTCTCCATATCCCACACTCTCTCCATCTCCCACACTATCTCCATCTCCCACTCTCTCTCCATCTTTCACACTCTCTCCATCTCCCATGCTCTCTCCTTCTGTGTATCTCTCTCCATCTCACACACTCTCTCCATCTCTCACACTCTCTGCATCTCCGAAACTCTATCCATCTCTCACACTCTCTCCATCTCTCATCTCTCTCCCTCTCCCACACTCTCTCCATCTCTCATACTCTCTCCATCTCTCACGCTCTCTCCATCTCCCACAGTCTCTCCATCTCTCGCTCTCTCTATCTCTCACTCTCTCTCCATCTTCCACACTCTCTCCATCTCGCACACTCTCTCCATCTCTCACACTCTCTCCATCTCTCACTCTCTCTCCATCTCTCACTCTCTCTCCATCTCCCATACTCTCTCCATCTCTTACTCTCTCTCACTCTCCCAATCTCTCTCTATCTCTCAAACACTCTCCAACTCACCCTCGCTCCCCATCTCTCACTCTCTCTCCATCTCCCACACTCTCTCCATCTCTCACTCTCCATCTCTCACTCTCTCTCCATCTCTCACACTCTCTCCATCTCTCATCTGTCTCCCTCTCCAACATCTCTCCATCTCTCACACTCTCTCCATCTCTCACTCTCTCTCCATCTCCCACAGTCTCTCCATCTCTCACTCTCTCTCCATATCTCACTCTCCCCTCCATCTCCCATGCTCTCTCCATCACTCAATCTGTCTCCATCTCTCACTCTCTCTCCATCTCTCACACTGTCTCAATCTCCCACACTCTCTCCATCTCTCCCTCTCCCTTGCCCTCCCACTATCTATCTCTGTTTCTCCCTCTCTTTCTCCAACTCTGTCCCTCTCTCTCTCTGTCTTTCTCTCTATCTCTCTCTCTCTGACTCTCTCTCTCTCACTCTCCATCTCTCTTACACTGTCTATCTATCACTCTCTCTCCCTCTCCCACAGTCTCTGCAGCTCTCACTCTCTCTCCAGCTCTCACTCTCTCTTCATCTCTCACACGCTCTCCATCTCTCACTCTTTCTCCATCTCTCACTCTCTCTACATTTCCCACACTCTCTCCATCTCTCACTCTCTCCATCTCTCACTCTCTATCCATCTCCCATGCTCTCTCCATCTTTCAATCTCTCACCATCTCTCACTCTCTCTCCATATCTCACTCTCTCTCCATCTCTCACACTCTCTCCATCTCCCCCAATCTCTCAATCTCTCGCTCTCTATCCATCTCCCAAACTCTCTCCATCTCCCACACTCTCTCCCTCTCCCCCTCTCTCTCGACCTCCCACTATCCATCTCTGTCTCCCCCTCTCTTTCTCCACCTCTGTCTCTCTCACTCTCTGCCTCTCTCTCTGACTCTCTCTCTCTGTGTCTCTTACTCTCTCCATCTATCACACTATCTCCATCTCCCACACTCTCTCCACCTCCCATGCTCTCTCCAACTCTCAATCTCTCTCCATCTCTCACTCTCTCTCCATCTCTCACACTCTCTCCATCTCTCACTCTCTGCCAATCTCTCAATCTCTCTCCAACTCCTATGCTCTCTCCATCTCTCACTCTCTCCCTCGCCCACACTCTATCCATCTCTCACACTCTCTCCATCTCTCAAACTCTCTCCATCTCTCCCTCGCTCTACATCACTCACTCTCTCTCCCTCTCCCACTCTCTCTCCATCTTTCACACTCTCTCCATCTCTCAAACTCTCTCCATCTCTCCCTCACTCTACATCCCTCACACTCTCTCCATCTATCACACTCTCTCCTTCTCCCACACTGTCTCCATCTCTCACTCTCTCTACATCTCTCACTCTCTCTCCATCTCTCACTCTCTCTCCATCTCCCACACTCTCTCCATCTCTCTATCTCTCTCCAACTCTCACTCTCTCTCCATCTCCCACACTCTCTCCATCTCTCACTCTCTCTCCATCTCTCACGCTCTCCATCTCTCACAATCACTCCCTCTCCCACACTCTCTCCATCTCTCACTCTCTCTCCATCCTTCACTCTCTCTCCATCTCTCACTCCCCCTCCATCTCCCACACTCTCTCCATCTCCCATACTCTCTCCATCTCCCATGCTCTCTCCATCTCTCACTCTCTATCCATATCTCACACTCAAATCATCTCTCAATGTCTCCAACTCCCATGCACTCTCCAAC
Organism: Carcharodon carcharias; assembly: GCF_017639515.1. Classification (NCBI taxonomy): domain Eukaryota; kingdom Metazoa; phylum Chordata; class Chondrichthyes; order Lamniformes; family Lamnidae; genus Carcharodon; species Carcharodon carcharias. Next base: position 332,150 of record NW_024470859.1, read on the forward strand.
TCTCACTCTCTCTCCATTTCCCACACTCTCTCCATCTCTCACTCTCTCTCCATCTCTCACGCTCTCTCCTTCTCTCACACTCTCTCCATCTCTCAAACTCTCTCCATCACTCCCAAACTCTACATCTCTCAAACTCTCTCCATCTCCCACACTCTCTCCATCTCCCACACTCTCTCCATCTCTCACTTTCTCTCCCTCTCTCACTCTATCTCCATCTCTCACTCTCTCTCCATCTCCCACACTCTCTCCATCGCTCACTGTCTCTCCATCTCCCATACTCTCTCCAACTCTCACACTCTCTCCATCTCCCACACTCTCTCCATCTCATCCTCTTTCTCGTCCTCCCACTATGCATCTTTGTCGCTCCCTGTCTTTTTCCACCTCTGTCTCTCTAACTCTCTGATTCTCTTTCTGGCTCTCTCTCTCTCTCTCCTTCTCACTTACTCTCTCCATCTATCACTCTCTCTCCATCTCTCACTCTCCTCAATCTCTCACTCTCTCTACATCTCCCTTGCTCTCTCTATCTCTCACTCTCTATCCATATCTCACACTCAAATCATCTCTCACTGTCTCCATCTCCCAGGCACTCTCCAACTCTCACTCTCTCTCCATTTCCCACACTCTCTCCTTTTCTCACACTCTCTCCATCTCCCAAACTCTCTCAATCTCCCACACTATCTCCATCTCTCCCTCTCCCTTGCCCTCCCACTATCCATCTCTGTTTCTCCCTCCCTTTCTCCAACTCTGTCCCTCTCTCTCTCTCTGTCTTTCTCTCTATCTCGCTCTCTCTGACTCTCTCTCTCTCACTCTCCATCTCTCTTACACTGTCCATCTATCACTCTCTCTCCCTCTCCCACAGTCTCTGCAGCTCTCACTCTCTCTCCAGCTCTCACTCTCTCTACATTTCCCACACTCTCTCCATCTCTCACTCTCTCTCCATCTCTCACTCTCTCTCCATCTCCCATGCTCTCTCCATCTTTCAATCTCTCTCCATTGCTCACTCTCTCTCCATATCTCACTCTCTCTCCATCTCTCACACTCTCTCCATCTCCCCCAATCTCTCGTTCTCTCGCTCTCTATCATTCTCCCAAACTCTCTCCATCTCCCACACTCTCTCCCTCTCCCCCTCTCTCTCGTCCTCCCACTATCCATCTCTGTCTCCCCCTCTCTTTCTCCACCTCTGTCTCTCTCACTCTCTGCCTCTCTCTCTGACTCTCTCTCTCTCCATGTCTCTTACTCTCTCCATCTATCACACTATCTCCATCTCCCACACTCTCTCCACCTCCCATGCTCTCTCCAACTCTCAATCTCTCTCCATCTCTCACTCTCTCTCCATCTCTCACACTCTCTCCATCTCTCACTCTCTGTCAATCTCTCAATCTCTCTCCATCTCCTATGCTCTCTCCATCTCTCCATCTCTCCCTCTCCCACTCTCTCTCCATCTCTCACACTTTCTCCATCTCTCAAGCTCTCTCCATCTCTCCATCTCTACATCTCTCACACTCTCTCCATCTATCACACTCTCTCCATCTCCCACACTGTCTCCATCTCTCACTCTCTCTACATCTCTCACTCTCTCTCCATCTCTCACTCTCTCTCCATCTCCCACACTCTCTCCATCTCTCTATCTCTCTCCAACTCTCACTCTCTCTTCATCTCCCACACTCTCTCCATCTCTCACTCTCTCTCCATCTCCCATACTCTCTCCATCTCTCACAATCTCTCCATCTCTCACACTCTCTCCATCTCCCACACTCACTCCATCTCTTCCTCTCTCTCGTCCTCCCACTATTCCTCTTTGTCGCTCCCTGTCTTTTTCCACCTCTGTCTCTCTAACTCTCTGATTCTCTTTCTGGCTCTCTCTCTCTCTCTCCTTCTCTCTTACTCTCTCCATCTATCACTCTCTCTCCATCTCTCACTCTCCTCAATCTCTCAATCTCTCTACATCTCCCATGTTCTCTCCATCCCTCACTCTCTATCCATATCTCACACTCAAATCATCTCTCACTGTCTCCATCTCCCACGCACTCTCCAACTCTCACTCTCTCTCCATTTCCCACACTCTCTCCATCTCTCACTCTCTCTCCATCTCTCACGCTCTCTCCATCACCCACACTCTCTCCATCTCTCACTTTCTCTCCCTCTCTCACTCTATCTCCATCTCTCACTCTCTCTCCATCTCCCACACTCTCTCCATCTCTCACTCTCTCTCCATCTCCCATACTCTCTCCATCTCGCACACTCTCTCCATCTCTCACACTCTCTCCATCTCCCACACTCTCTCCATCTCCCATACTGTCTCCATCTCTCACTGTCTCTCCATCTCTCACTCTCCCTCCATCTCCCATACTCTCTCAATCTCTTACGCTCTCTCCCTCTCCCACACTCTCTCTATCTCTCAAACACTCTCCAACTCTCCCTCGCTCCCCATCTCTCACTCTCTCTCCATCTTCCACACTCTCTCCATCTCTCACTCTCTCTCCATCCCTCACTCTCTCTCCATATCCCACACTCTCTCCATCTCCCACACTATCTCCATCTCTCACTCTCTCTCCATCTTTCACACTCTCTCCATCTCCCATGCTCTCTCCTTCTGTGTATCTCTCTCCATCTCACACACTCTCTCCATCTCCGAAACTCTATCCATCTCTCACACTCTCTCCATCTCTCATCTCTCTCCCTCTCCCACACTCTCTCCATCTCTCACACTCTCTCCATCTCTCACACTCTCTGCATCTCCGAAAATCTATCCATCTCTCACACTCTCTCCATCTCTCATCTCTCTCCCTCTCCCACACTCTCTCCATCTCTCACACTCTCTCCATCTCCCACACTCTCTCCATCTTGCACACTCTCTCCATCTCTAACACTCTCTCCATCTCTCACTCTCTCTCCATCTCTCACTCTCTCTCCATCTCCCATACTCTCTCCATCTCTTACTCTCTCTCACTCTCCCAATCTCTCTCTATCTCTCAAACACTCTCTAACTCACCCTCGCTCCCCATCTCTCACTCTCTCTCCATCTCCCACACTCTCTCCATCTCTCACTCTCCATCTCTCACTCTCTCTCCATCTCTCACACTCTCTCCATCTCTCATCTGTCTCCCTCTCCAACATCTCTCCATCTCTCACACTCTCTCCATCTCTCACTCTCTCTCCATCTCCCACAGTCTCTCCATCTCTCACTCTCTCTCCATATCTCACTCTCCCCTCCATCTCCCATGCTCTCTCCATCACTCAATCTGTCTCCATCTCTCACTCTCTCTCCATCTCTCACACTGTCTCAATCTCCCACACTCTCTCCATCTCTCCCTCTCCCTTGCCCTCCCACTATCCATCTCTGTTTCTCCCTCTCTTTCTCCAACTCTGTCCCTCTCTCTCTCTGTCTTTCTCTCTATCTCTCTCTCTCTGACTCTCTCTCTCTCACTCTCCATCTCTCTTACACTGTCTATCTATCACTCTCTCTCCCTCTCCCACAGTCTCTGCAGCTCTCACTCTCTCTCCAGCTCTCACTCTCTCTTCATCTCTCACACGCTCTCCATCTCTCACTTTCCCCTCCATCTCCATCTCTCACTCTCTCTCCATCTCTCACACTGTCTCCATCTCTCACACTGTCTCAATCTCCCACACTCTCTCCTTCTCTCCCTCTTCCTTGCCCTCCCACTATCCATCTCTGTTTCTCCCTCGCTTTCTCCAACTCTGTCCCTCTCTCTCTGTCTTTCTCTCTATCTCTCTCTCTCTGACTCTCTCTCTCTCACTCTCCATCTCTCTTACACTGTCTATCTATCACTCTCTCTCCCTCTCCCACAGTCCCTGCAGCTCTCACTCTCTCTCCAGCTCTCACTCTCTCTTCATCTCTCACACGCTCTCCATCTCTCACTCTTTCTCCATCTCTCACTCTCTCTACATTTCCCACACTCTCTCCATCTCTCACTCTCTCCATCTCTCACTCTCTATCCATCTCCCATGCTCTCTCCATCTTTCAATCTCTCTCCAGCGCTCACTCTCTCTCCATATCTCACTCTCTCTCCATCTCTCACACTCTCTCCATCTCCCCCAATCTCTCGTTCTCTCGCTCTCTATCCATCTCCCAAACTCTCTCCATCTCCCACACTCTCTCCCTCTCCCCCTCTCTCTCGTCCTCCCACTATCCATCTCTGTCTCCCCCTCTCTTTCTCCACCTCTGTCTCTCTCACTCTCTGCCTCTCTCTCTGACTCTCTCTCTCTCCATGTCTCTTACTCTCTCCATCTATCACACTATCTCCATCTCCCACACTCTCTCCACCTCCCATGCTCTCTCCAACTCTCAATCTATCTCCATCTCTCACTCTCTCTCCATCTCTCACACTCTCTCCATCTCTCACTCTCTGTCAATCTCTCAATCTCTCTCCATCTCCTATGCTCTCTCCATCTCTCAATCTCTCCCTCTCCCACACTCTATCCATCTCTCACACTCTCTCCATCTCTCAAACTCTCTCCATCTCTCCCTCGCTCTACATCACTCACTCTCTCTCCCTCTCCCACTCTCTCTCCATCTCTCACACTCTCTCCATCTCTCAAGCTCTCTCCATCTCTCCCTCGCTCTACATCTCTCACACTCTCTCCATCTATCACACTCTCTCCATCTCCCACACTGTCTCCATCTCTCACTCTCTCTACATCTCTCACTCTCTCTCCATCTCTCACTCTCTCTCCATCTCCCACACTCTCTCCATCTCTCTATCTCTCTCCAACTCTCACTCTCTCTTCATCTCCCACACTCTCTCCATCTCTCACTCTCTCTCCATCTCCCATACTCTCTCCATCTCTCACAATCTCTCCATCTCTCACACTCTCTCCATCTCCACACTCTCTCCATCTCTTCCTCTCTCTCGTCCTCCCACTATTCCTCTTTGTCGCTCCCTGTCTTTTTCCACCTCTGTCTCTCTGACTCTCTGATTCTCTTTCTGGCTCTCTCTCTCTCTCTCCTTCTCTCTTACTCTCTCCATCTATCACTCTCTCTCCATCTCTCACTCTCCTCAATCTCTCAATCTCTCTACATCTCCCATGTTCTCTCCATCCCTCACTCTCTATCCATATCTCACACTCAAATCATCTCTCACTGTCTCCATCTCCCACGCACTCTCCAACTCTCACTCTCTCTCCACTTCCCACACTCTCTCCATCTCTCACTCTCTCTCCATCTCTCACGCTCTCTCCATCTCCCACACTCTCTCCATCTCTCACTTTCTCTCCCTCTCTCACTCTATCTCCATCTCTCACTCTCTCTCCATCTCCCACACTCTCTCCATCTCTCACTCTCTCTCCATCTCCCATACTCTCTCCATCTCGCACACTCTCTCCATCTCTCACACTCTCTCCATCTCCCACACTCTCTCCATCTCCCATACTGTCTCCATCTCTCACTGTCTCTCCATCTCACACTCTCCCTCCATCTCCCATACTCTCTCAATCTCTTACGCTCTCTCCCTCTCCCACACTCTCTCTATCTCTCAAACACTCTCCAACTCTCCCTCGCTCCCCATCTCTCACTCTCTCTCCATCTTCCACACTCTCTCCATCTCTCACTCTCTCTCCATCCCTCACTCTCTCTCCATATCCCACACTCTCTCCATCTCCCACACTATCTCCATCTCTCACTCTCTCTCCATCTTTCACACTCTCTCCATCTCCCATGCTCTCTCCTTCTGTGTATCTCTCTCCATCTCACACACTCTCTCCATCTCTCAAACTCTCTCCATCTCCGAAAATCTATCCATCTCTCACACTCTCTCCGTCTCTCATCTCTCTCCCTCTCCCACACTCTCTCCATCTCTCACACTCTCTCCATCTCTCACACTCTCTCCATCTCCCACAGTCTCTCCATCTCTCGCTCTCTCCATCTCTCACTCTCTCTCCATCTCCCACACTCTCTCCATCTTGCACACTCTCTCCATCTCTCACACTCTCTCCATCTCTCACTCTCTCTCCATCTCTCACTCTCTCTCCATCTCCCATACTCTCTCCATCTCTTACTCTCTCTCACTCTCCCAATCTCTCTCTATCTCTCAAACACTCTCTAACTCACCCTCGCTCCCCATCTCTCACTCTCTCTCCATCTCCCACACTCTCTCCATCTCTCACTCTCCATCTCTCACTCTCTCTCCATCTCTCACACTCTCTCCATCTCTCATCTGTCTCCCTCTCCAACATCTCTCCATCTCTCACACTCTCTCCATCTCTCACTCTCTCTCCATCTCCCACAGTCTCTCCATCTCTCACTCTCTCTCCATATCTCACTCTCCCCTCCATCTCCCATGCTCTCTCCATCACTCAATCTGTCTCCATCTCTCACTCTCTCTCCATCTCTCACACTGTCTCAATCTCCCACACTCTCTCCATCTCTCCCTCTCCCTTGCCCTCCCACTATCCATCTCTGTTTCTCCCTCTCTTTCTCCAACTCTGTCCCTCTCTCTCTCTGTCTTTCTCTCTGTCTCTCTCTCTCTGACTCTCTCTCTCTCACTCTCCATCTCTCTTACACTGTCTATCTATCACTCTCTCTCCCTCTCCCACAGTCTCTGCAGCTCTCACTCTCTCTCCAGCTCTCACTCTCTCTTCATCTCTCACACGCTCTCCATCTCTCACTCTTTCTCCATCTCTCACTCTCTCTACATTTCCCACACTCTCTCCATCTCTCACTCTCTCCATCTCTCACTCTCTATCCATCTCCCATGCTCTCTCCATCTTTCAATCTCTCTCCATCTCTCACTCTCTCTCCATATCCCCCTCTCTCTCCATCTCTCACACTCTCTCCATCTCCCCCAATCTCTCAATCTCTCGCTCTCTATCCATCTCCCAAACTCTCTCCATCTCCCACACTCTCTCCCTCTCCCCCTCTCTCTCGTCCTCCCACTATCCATCTCTGTCTCCCCCTCTCTTTCTCCACCTCTGTCTCTCTCACTCTCTGCCTCTCTCTCTGACTCTCTCTCTCTGTGTCTCTTACTCTCTCCATCTATCACACTATCTCCATCTCCCACACTCTCTCCACCTCCCATGCTCTCTCCAACTCTCAATCTCTATCCGTCTCTCACTCTCTCTCCATCTCTCACACTCTCTACATCTCTCACTCTCTGCCAATCTCTCAATCTCTCTCCATCTCCTATGCTCTCTCCATCTCTCACTCTCTCCCTCTCCCACACTCTATCCATCTCTCACACTCTCTCCATCTCTCAAACTCTCTCCATCTCTCCCTCGCTCTACATCACTCACTCTCTCTCCCTCTCCCACTCTCTCTCCATCTTTCACACTCTCTCCATCTCTCAAACTCTCTCCATCTCTCCCTCACTCTACATCCCTCACACTCTCTCCATCTATCACACTCTCTCCTTCTCCCACACTGTCTCCATCTCTCACTCTCTCTACATCTCTCACTCTCTCTCCATCTCTCACTCTCTCTCCATCTCCCACACTCTCTCCATCTCTCTATCTCTCTCCAACTCTCACTCTCTCTCCATTTCCCACACTCTCTCCATCTCTCACTCTCTCTCCATCTCTCACTGTCTCCAACTCCCAAGCACTCTCCAACTCTCACTCTCTCTCCATTTCCCACTCTCTCTCCATCTCTCACTCCCCCTCCATCTCTCACGCTCTCTCCTTCTCTCACACTCTCTCCATCTCTCAAACTCTCTCCATCACTCCCAAACTCTACATCTCCCACACTCTCTCCATCTCTCACTTTCTCTCCCTCTCTCTCTCTATCTCCATCTCTCACTCTCTCTCCATCTCCCACACTCTCTCCATCGCTCACTGTCTCTCCATCTCCCATACTCTCTCCATCTCTCACACTCTCTCCATCTCCCACACTCTCTCCATCTCATCCTCTTTCTCGTCCTCCCACTATCCATCTTTGTCGCTCCCTGTCTTTTTCCACCTCTGTCTCTCTAACTCTCTGATTCTCTTTCTGGCTCTCTCTCTCACTCTCCTTCTCTCTTATTCTCTCCATCTATCACTCTCTCTCCATCTCTCACTCTCCTCAATCTCTCACTCTCTCTACATCTCCCTTGCTCTCTCCATCTCTCACTCTCTATCCATATCTCACACTCAAATCATCTCTCACTGTCTCCATCTCCCAGGCGCTCTCCAACTCTCACTCTCTCTCCATTTCCCACACTCTCTCCATCTCTCACTCTCTCTCCATCTCTCACGCTCTCTCCTTCTCTCACACTCTCTCCATCTCTCACGCTCTCTCCTTCTCTCACACTCTCTCCATCTCTCAAACTCTCTCCATCACTCCCAACCTCTACATCTCTCAAACTCTCTCCATCTCCCACACTCTCTCCATCTCCCACACTCTCTCCATCTCTCACTTTCTCTCCCTCTCTCACTCTATCTCCATCTCTCACTCTCTCTCCATCTCTCTATATCTCTCCAACTCTCACTCTCTCTCCATCTCCCACACTCTCTCCATCTCTTCCTCTCTCTCGTCCTCCCACTATCCATCTCTGTTGCTCCCTGTCTTTTTCCACCTCTGTCTCTCTAACTCTCTGATTCTCTTTCTGGCTCTCTCTCTCTCTCTCCTTCTCTCTTACTCTCTCCATCTATCACTCTCTCTCCATCTCTCACTCTCCTCCATCTCTCACTCTCCCTCCCTCTCCCACACTCTCTCCGTCTCTCACACTCTCTCCATCTCTCAAACTCTCTCCATCTCTCCCTCGCTGTACATCTCTCACTCTCTCTGCCTCTCCCAGAATCTCTCCATCTCTCAAACTCTCTCCATCTGTCCCTCGCTCTACATCTCTCACACTCTCTCCATCTCTCACATTCTCTCCATCTCTCACACTCTCTACATCTCCCACACTCTCTCCATCTCTCGCGCTCTCTCCATCTCCCACACTCTCTCCATCTCCCAGACTCTCCCCATCTCTCCCTATCTCTCGCCCTCCCACTATTCATCTCTGTCTCTCCCTCTCTTTCTCTACCTCTGTCTCTCTCTCTCTCTGTCTTCTCTCTGTCTCTCCCTTGACTCTCTCTCTCTCACTCTCTATCTCTTTTACTCTCTCCATCTCTCACTCTCTTACCCTCTCCCACACTCTCTGCATCTCTCACTCTCTCTCCATCTCTCACTGTCTCTCCATCTCTCACACTCTCTCCATCTCTCACTCTCTCTCCATCTCTAACTCTCTCTCCATCACCCACACTCTCTCCATCTCACACACTCTCTCCATCTCTCACACTCTCTACATCTCTCACTCTCTCTCCATCTCTCACTGTCTCTCCATATCCCATACTCTCTCCATCTCTTACTCTCTCTCCCTCTCCCACACTCTCTCTATCTCTCAAACACTTTCCAACTGTCCCTTGCTCCCCATCTCTCACTCTCTCTCCCTCTTCCACACTCTCTCCATCTCTCACACTCTCTCCATCTCCCACACTCTCTCCATCTCTCGCTCTCTCTCCATCTCTCACAATCTCTCCATCTCTCAAACTCTCTCCATCTCTCCCTCACTCTACATCTCTCACACTCTCTCCATCTCTCACACTCTCTCCATCTCTCACACTCTCTCCAACTCCCACACTCTCTCCATCTCTCCCTTGCTCTGCATCTCTCACTCTCTCTCCATCTCCCACACTCTCTCCATCTCTCACTCTCTCTCCATCTCTCACTCTCTCTCCATCTCCCACATTCTCTACATCTCCCCCACTCTCTCCGTCTCCCACACTCTCTCCATCTCCCATACTATCTCCAGCTCTCACTCTCTCTCCATCTCTCACTCTCTCTCCATCTCTCACACTCTCTCCATCTCTCATCTGTCTCCCTCTCCAACACTCTCTCCGTCTCTCACACTCTCTCCATCTCTCACACTCTCTCCATCTCCCGCACTCACTCCATCTCTCACTCTCTCTCCATCTCCCACTCTCTCTCCATCTCCCACACTCTCTCCAATATCCCTCTCGCTCCTCCTCCCACTATCCATCTCTGTCGCTCCCTGTCTTTTTCCACCACTGTCTCTCTCTCTGTCTCTCTCTCTGTCTCTCTCTCTGACTCTCTCTCTCTCAGTCTCCATCTCTTTTACTCTCTCCATCTCTCACTCTCTCAACCTCTCCCACACTTCTCCATCTCTCACTCTCTCTCCATGTCTCACTGTCTCACCATCTCTCACACTCTCTCCATCTCTCACTCTCACTCCATCTCTTGCTCTCTCTCCATCACCCATACTCTCTCCATCTCTTACTCTCTCTCCATCTCTCAAACTCTCTCCATCTCTCACACTCTCTGCATCTCCGAAACTCTATCCATCTCCCACAGTCTCTCCATCTCTCACTCTCTCTCCATCTCTCACTCTCTCTCCATCTCTCACACTCTCTCCATCTCTCATCTGTCTCCCTGTCCAACACTCACTCTATCTCTCACACTCTCTCCATCTCTCACTCTCTCTCCATCTCCCACAGTCTCTCCATCTCTCACTCTCTCTCCATCTCTCACACTGTCTCCATCTCTCACACTGTCTCCATCTCCCACACCCTCTCCATCTCTCGCTCCCTCTCCATCTCCCAAACTCTCTCAATCTCCCACACTATCTCCATCTTTCCCTCTCCCTTGCCCTCCCACTATCCATCTCTGTTTCTCCCTCTCTTTCTCCAACTCTGTCCCTCTCTCTCTCTGTCTTTCTCTCTATCTCTCACTCTCTGACTCTCTCTCTCTCACTCTCCATCTCTCTTACACTGTCCATCTATCACTCTCTCTCCCTCTCCCACAGTCTCTGCAGCTCTCACTCTCTCTCCAGCTCTCACTCTCTCTCCATCTCTCAAACGCTCTCCATCTCTCACTCTTTCTCCATCTCTCACTCTCTCTACATTTCCCACACTCTCTCCATCTCTCACTTTCTCTCCATCTCTCACTCTCTCTCCATCTCCCATGCTCTCTCCATCTTTCAATCTCTCTCCATCGCTCACTCTCTCTCCATATCTCACTCTCTCTCCATCTCTCACACTCTCTCCATCTCCCCCAATCTCTCAATCTCTCGCTCTCTATCCATCTCCCAAACTCTCTCCATCTCCCACACTCTCTCCCTCTCCCCCTCTCTCTCGTCCTCCCACTTTCCATCTCTGTCTCCCCCTCTCTTTCTCCACCTCTGTCTCTCTCACTCTCTGCCTCTCTCTCTGACTCTCTCTCTCTCTCTCTCCGTGTCTCTTACTCTTTCCATCTATCACACTATCTCCATCTCCCACACTCTCTCCACCTCCCATGCTCTCTCCAACTCTCAATCTCTCTCCATCTCTCACTCTCTCTCCATCTCCCACTCTCTCTCCATCTCCCACACTCTCTCCAACTCCCTCTCGCTCTTCCTCCCACTATCCATCTCTGTCGCTCCCTGTCTTTTTCCACCACTCTCTCTTTCTCTGTCGCTCTCTCTGTCTCTCTCTCTGACTCTCTCTCTCTCAGTCTCCATCTCTTTTACTCTCTCCATCTCTCACTCTCTCAACCTCTCCCACACTCTCTCCATCTCTCACTCTCTCTAAATGTCTCACTGTCTCACCATCTCTCACACTCTCTCCATCTCTCACTCTCACTCCATCTCTTGCTCTCTCCCCAACACCCATACTCTCTCCATCTCTCACTCTCGCTCCATCTCTCACACTCTCTCCATATCTCACACTCTCTCCATCTCTAACTCTCTCTCCATCTCTCACTCTTTCTCCATCTCCCATACTCTCTCCATCTCTTACTCTCTCTCCATCTCTCACACTCTCTCCATCTCTCACACTCTCTGCATCTCCGAACTCTATCCATCTCTCGCTCTCTCTCCATCTCCCAGTCTCTCTCCATCTCTCACACTCTCTCCATCTCTCATCTCTCTCCCTCTCCCACACTCTCTCCATCTCTCATACTCTCTCCATCTCTCACACTCTCTCCATCTCCCGCTCTCTCTCCATCTCTCACTCTCTCTCCATCTCCCACACTCTCTCCATCTCGCACACTCTCTCCATCTCTCACACTCTCTCCCTCTCCCCCTCTCTCTCGTCCTCCCACTATCCATCTCTGTCTCCCCCTCTCTTTCTCCACCTCTGTCTCTCTCACTCTCTGCCTCTCTCTCTGACTCTCTCTCTCTCTCTCCGTGTCTCTTACTCTCTCCATCTATCACACAATCTCCATCTCCCACACTCTCTCCACCTCCCATGCTCTCTCCAACTCTCAATCTCTCTCCATCTCTCACTCTCTCTCCATCTCCCACTCTCTCTCCATCTCCCACTCTCTCTCCAACTCCCTCTCGGTCTTCCTCCCACTATCCATCTCTGTCGCTCCCTGTCTTTTTCCACCACTCTCTCTTTCTCTGTCTCTTTCTCTGTCTCTCTCTCTGACTCTCTCTCTCTCAGTCTCCATCTCTTTTACTCTCTCCACCTCTCACTCTCTCAACCTCTCCCACACTCTCTCCATCTCTCAGTCTCTCTCCATGTCTCACTGTCTCACCATCTCTCACACTCTCTCCATCTCTCACTCTCACTCCATCTCTTGCTCTCTCCCCAACACCCATAGTCTCTCCATCTCTCACTCTCTCTCCATCTCTCACACTCTCTCCATATCTCACACTCTCTCCATCTCTAACTCTCTCTCCATCTCTCACTCTTTCTCCATCTCCCATACTTTCTCCATCTCTTTCTCTCCATCTCTCACACTCTCTCCATCTCTCACACTCTCTGCATCTCCGAAACTCTATCCAGCTCTCGCTCTCTCTCCATCTCCCAGTCTCTCTCCATCTCTCACACTCTCTCCATCTCTCACACTCTCTGCATCTCCGAAACTCTATCCAGCTCTCGCTCTCTCTCCATCTCCCAGTCTCTCTACATCTCTCACACTCTCTCCATCTCTCATCTCTCTCCCTCTCCCACTCTCTCTCCATCTCTCATACTCTCTCCATCTCTCACACTCTCTCCATCTCCCGCTCTCTCTCCATCTCTCACTCTCTCTCCATCTCGCACACTCTCTCCATCTCGCACACTCTCTCCATCTCTCACACTCTCTCCATCTCTCACTCTCTCTCCATCTCTCACTCTCTCTCCATCTCCCATACTCTCTCCATCTCTTACTCTCTCTCACTCTCCCAATCTCTCTCTATCTCTCAAACACTCTCTAACTCTCCCTCGCTCCCCATCTCTTACTCTCTCTCCATCTCCCACACTCTCTCCATCTCTCACTCTCTCTCCATCTCTAACTCTCTCTCCATCTCTCACACTCTCTCCATCTCTCATCTGTCTCCCTGTCCAACACTCACTCCATCTCTCACACTCTCTCCATCTCTCACTCTCTCTCCATCTCCCACAGTCTCTCCATCTCTCACTCTCTCTCCATATCTCACTCTCCCCTCCATCTCCCATGCTCTCTCCATCACTCAATCTCTCTACATCTCTCACTCTCTCTCCATCTCTCACACTGTCTCCATCTCTCACACTGTCTCCATCTCCCGCACTCTCTCCATCTCTCGCTCCCTCTCCATCTCCCAAACTCTCTCAATCTCCCACACTATCTCCATCTCTCCCTCTCCCTTGCCCTCCCACTATCCATCTCTGTTTCTCCCTCCCTTTCTCCAACTCTGCCCTTCTCTCTCTCTGTCTTTCTCTCTGTCTCTCTCTCTCTGACTCTCTCTCTCTCACTCTCCATCTCTCTTACACTGTCCATCTATCACTCTCTCTCCCTCTCCCACAGTCTCTGCATCTCCCACTCTCTCTCCAGCTCTCACTCTCTCTCCATCTCTCACACGCTCTCCATCTCTCACTCTTTCTCCATCTCTCACTCTCTCTACATTTCCCACACTCTTTCCATCTCTCACTCTCTCTCCATCTCTCACTCTCTCTCCATCTCCCATGCTCTCTCCATCTTTCAATCTCTCTCCACCTCTCACTCTCTCTCCATATCTCACTCTCTCTCCATCTCTCACACTCTCTCCATCTCCCCCAATCTCTCAATCTCTCGCTCTCTATCCATCTCCCAAACTCTCTCCATCTCCCACACTCTCTCCCTCTCCCCCTCTCTCTCGTCCTCCCACTATCCATCTCTGTCTCCCCCTCTCTTTCTCCACCTCTGTCTCTCTCACTCTCTGCCTCTCTCTCTCTCTCTCCGTGTCTCTTACTGTCTCCATCTATCACACTATCTCCATCTCCCACACTCACTCCACCTCCCATGCTCTCTCCAGCTCTCAATCTCTCTCCATCTCTCACTCTCTCTCCATCTATCACAGTCTCTCCATCTCTCACTCTCTGTCAATCTCTCAATTTCTCTCCATCTCCTATGCTCTCTCCATCTCTCACTCTCTCTCCCTCTCCCACACTCTATCCATCGCTCACACTCTCTCCATCTCTCAAACTCTCTCCATCTCTCCCTCGCTCTACATCACTCACTCTCTCTCCCTCTCCCACTCTCTCTCCATCTCTCATACTCTCTCCATCTCTCAATCTCTCTCCATCTCTCCCTCGCTCTACATCTCTCACATTCTCTCCATCTATCACACTCTCTCCATCTCCCACACTGTCTCCATCTCTCACTCTCTCTCCATCTCTCACTCTCTCTCCATCTCCCACACTCTCTCCATCTCTCTATCTCTCTCCATCTCTCACTCTCTCTCCATCTGCCACACTCTCTCCAACTCTCACTCTCTCTCCATTTCCCACACTCTCTCCATCTCTCACTCTCTCTCCATCTCTCACGCTCTCCATCTCTCACAATCACTCCCTCTCCCACACTCTCTCCATCTCTCACTCTCGCTCCATCCTTCACTCTCTCTCCATCTCTCATTCCCCCCCATCTCCCACCCTCTCTCCATCTCCCATACTCTCTCCATCTCCCATACTATCTCCATCCCTCAATCTCTCTCCCTAGCCCACACTTTCTCCATCTCTTACAATCTCTCACACTCTCTCCATCTCTCCCTAGCTCTACATCTCTCACACTCATTCCATCTCTCACACTCTCTCCCTCTCCCACCGTCTCTCCATCTCTCACTCTCTATCAATCTCTCACTCTCTCTCAATCTCTCACTCTCTCTACATCTCCCATGCTCTCTCCATATCTCACTCTCTGTCCATATCTCACACTCAAATCATCTCTCACTGTTTCCATCTCCCACGCACTCTCCAACTCTCACTCTCTCTCCATTTCCCACACTCTCTCCATCTCTCACTCTCTCTCCATTTCTCACGCTCTCTCCTTCTCTCACTCTCTCTCCATCTCTCACGCTCTCCATCTCTCACAATCACTCCCTCTCCCACACTCTCTCCATCTCTCACTCTCGCTCCATCCTTCACTCTCTCTCCATCTCTCATTCCCCCCCATCTCCCACCCTCTCTCCATCTCCCATACTCTCTCCATCTCCCATACTATCTCCATCCCTCAATCTCTCTCCCTAGCCCACACTTTCTCCATCTCTTACAATCTCTCACACTCTCTCCATCTCTCCCTAGCTCTACATCTCTCACACTCATTCCATCTCTCACACTCTCTCCCTCTCCCACCGTCTCTCCATCTCTCACTCTCTATCAATCTCTCACTCTCTCTCAATCTCTCACTCTCTCTACATCTCCCATGCTCTCTCCATATCTCACTCTCTGTCCATATCTCACACTCAAATCATCTCTCACTGTTTCCATCTCCCACGCACTCTCCAACTCTCACTCTCTCTCCATTTCCCACACTCTCTCCATCTCTCACTCTCTCTCCATTTCTCACGCTCTCTCCTTCTCTCACACTCTCTCCATCTCTCAAACTCTCTCCATCACTCTCAAACTCTACATCTCCCACACTCTCTCCATCGCTCACTCTCTCTCCATCTCCCATACTCTCTCCATCTCTCACACTCTCTCCATCTCTCACATTCTCTCCATCTCCCACACTCTCTCCATCTCTTCATCTCTCTCGTCCTCCCAATATCCATCTCTGTCGCTCCCTGTCTTTTTCCACCTCTGTCTCTCTAACTCTCTGTATCTCTTTCTGGCTCTCTCTCTCTCTCTAGTTCTCTCTTACTCTTTCCATCTATCACTCTCTCTCCATCTCTCACTCTCCTCCATCTCTCACTCTCTCTCCCTCTCCCACACTCTCTCCATCTCTCACACTCTCTCCATCTCTCAAACTCTCTCCATCTCTCCCTCGCTGTACATCTCTCACTCTCTCTCCCTCTCCCACAATCTCTCCATCTCTCAGACTCTCTCCATCTCCCAAACTCTCTCCATCTCTCCCTCTCTCTACATCTCTCACACTCTCTCCATCTCTCACATTCTCTCCATCTCCCACACTCTCTCCATCTCCCAGACTCTCCCCATCTCTCCCTATCTCTCGCCCTCCCACTATTCATATCGGTCTCTCCCTCTCTTTCTCTACCTCTGTCTCTCTCTCTCTCTGTCTTCTCTCTGTCTCCTCCTCTGACTCTCACTCTCTCACTCTCCATCTCTTTAACTCTCTCCATCACTCACTCTCTCACCCTCTCCCACACTCTCTGCATCTCTCACTCTCTCTCCATCTCTCACACTATCTCCATCTCTCACTCTCTCTTTCTCTCTCACTCTCTCTCCAACAACCATACTCTCTCCATCTCTCACTCTCTCTCCATCTCCCACAATCTCTCCATCTCGCACAATCTCTCCATCTCTCACTCTCTCTCCCTCTCCCACACTCTCTCTATCTCTCAAACACTCTCCTACTCTCCCTCGCTCCCCATCTCTCACTCTCTCTCCATTTCCCACACTCTCTCCATCTCTCACTCTCTCTCCATCTCTCACGCTCTCCATCTCTCACAATCACTCTCTCTCCCACACTCTCTCCATCTCTCACTCTCGCTCCATCCTTCACTCTCTCTCCATCTCTCATTCCCCCCCATCTCCCACCCTCTCTCCATCTCCCATACTCTCTCCATCTCCCATACTATCTCCATCCCTCAATCTCTCTCCCTAGCCCACACTTTCTCCATCTCTTACAATCTCTCACACTCTCTCCATCTCTCCCTAGCTCTACATCTCTCACACTCATTCCATCTCTCACACTCTCTCCCTCTCCCACCGTCTCTCCATCTCTCACTCTCTATCAATCTCTCACTCTCTCTCAATCTCTCACTCTCTCTACATCTCCCATGCTCTCTCCATATCTCACTCTCTGTCCATATCTCACACTCAAATCATCTCTCACTGTTTCCATCTCCCACGCACTCTCCAACTCTCACTCTCTCTCCATTTCCCACACTCTCTCCATCTCTCACTCTCTCTCCATTTCTCACGCTCTCTCCTTCTCTCACACTCTCTCCATCTCTCAAACTCTCTCCATCACTCTCAAACTCTACATCTCCCACACTCTCTCCATCGCTCACTCTCTCTCCATCTCCCATACTCTCTCCATCTCTCACACTCTCTCCATCTCTCACATTCTCTCCATCTCCCACACTCTCTCCATCTCTTCATCTCTCTCGTCCTCCCAATATCCATCTCTGTCGCTCCCTGTCTTTTTCCACCTCTGTCTCTCTAACTCTCTGTATCTCTTTCTGGCTCTCTCTCTCTCTCTAGTTCTCTCTTACTCTTTCCATCTATCACTCTCTCTCCATCTCTCACTCTCCTCCATCTCTCACTCTCTCTCCCTCTCCCACACTCTCTCCATCTCTCACACTCTCTCCATCTCTCAAACTCTCTCCATCTCTCCCTCGCTGTACATCTCTCACTCTCTCTCCCTCTCCCACAATCTCTCCATCTCTCAGACTCTCTCCATCTCCCAAACTCTCTCCATCTCTCCCTCTCTCTACATCTCTCACACTCTCTCCATCTCTCACATTCTCTCCATCTCCCACACTCTCTCCATCTCCCAGACTCTCCCCATCTCTCCCTATCTCTCGCCCTCCCACTATTCATATCGGTCTCTCCCTCTCTTTCTCTACCTCTGTCTCTCTCTCTCTCTGTCTTCTCTCTGTCTCCTCCTCTGACTCTCACTCTCTCACTCTCCATCTCTTTAACTCTCTCCATCACTCACTCTCTCACCCTCTCCCACACTCTCTGCATCTCTCACTCTCTCTCCATCTCTCACACTATCTCCATCTCTCACTCTCTCTTTCTCTCTCACTCTCTCTCCAACAACCATACTCTCTCCATCTCTCACTCTCTCTCCATCTCCCACAATCTCTCCATCTCGCACAATCTCTCCATCTCTCACTCTCTCTCCCTCTCCCACACTCTCTCTATCTCTCAAACACTCTCCTACTCTCCCTCGCTCCCCATCTCTCACTCTCTCTCCATTTCCCACACTCTCTCCATCTCTCACTCTCTCTCCATCTCTCACGCTCTCCATCTCTCACAATCACTCTCTCTCCCACACTCTCTCCATCTCTCACTCTCGCTCCATCCTTCACTCTCTCTCCATCTCTCATTCCCCCCCATCTCCCACCCTCTCTCCATCTCCCATACTCTCTCCATCTCCCATACTATCTCCATCCCTCAATCTCTCTCCCTAGCCCACACTTTCTCCATCTCTTACAATCTCTCACACTCTCTCCATCTCTCCCTAGCTCTACATCTCTCACACTCATTCCATCTCTCACACTCTCTCCCTCTCCCACCGTCTCTCCATCTCTCACTCTCTATCAATCTCTCACTCTCTCTCAATCTCTCACTCTCTCTACATCTCCCATGCTCTCTCCATATCTCACTCTCTGTCCATATCTCACACTCAAATCATCTCTCACTGTTTCCATCTCCCACGCACTCTCCAACTCTCACTCTCTCTCCATTTCCCACACTCTCTCCATCTCTCACTCTCTCTCCATTTCTCACGCTCTCTCCTTCTCTCACACTCTCTCCATCTCTCAAACTCTCTCCATCACTCTCAAACTCTACATCTCCCACACTCTCTCCATCGCTCACTCTCTCTCCATCTCCCATACTCTCTCCATCTCTCACACTCTCTCCATCTCTCACATTCTCTCCATCTCCCACACTCTCTCCATCTCTTCATCTCTCTCGTCCTCCCAATATCCATCTCTGTCGCTCCCTGTCTTTTTCCACCTCTGTCTCTCTAACTCTCTGTATCTCTTTCTGGCTCTCTCTCTCTCTCTAGTTCTCTCTTACTCTTTCCATCTATCACTCTCTCTCCATCTCTCACTCTCCTCCATCTCTCACTCTCTCTCCCTCTCCCACACTCTCTCCATCTCTCACACTCTCTCCATCTCTCAAACTCTCTCCATCTCTCCCTCGCTGTACATCTCTCACTCTCTCTCCCTCTCCCACAATCTCTCCATCTCTCAGACTCTCTCCATCTCCCAAACTCTCTCCATCTCTCCCTCTCTCTACATCTCTCACACTCTCTCCATCTCTCACATTCTCTCCATCTCCCACACTCTCTCCATCTCCCAGACTCTCCCCATCTCTCCCTATCTCTCGCCCTCCCACTATTCATATCGGTCTCTCCCTCTCTTTCTCTACCTCTGTCTCTCTCTCTCTCTGTCTTCTCTCTGTCTCCTCCTCTGACTCTCACTCTCTCACTCTCCATCTCTTTAACTCTCTCCATCACTCACTCTCTCACCCTCTCCCACACTCTCTGCATCTCTCACTCTCTCTCCATCTCTCACACTATCTCCATCTCTCACTCTCTCTTTCTCTCTCACTCTCTCTCCAACAACCATACTCTCTCCATCTCTCACTCTCTCTCCATCTCCCACAATCTCTCCATCTCGCACAATCTCTCCATCTCTCACTCTCTCTCCCTCTCCCACACTCTCTCTATCTCTCAAACACTCTCCTACTCTCCCTCGCTCCCCATCTCTCACTCTCTCTCCATCTTCCACACTCTCTCCATCTCTCACTCTCTCTCCATCTCTCACTCTCTCTCCATCTCCCACACTCTCTCCATCTCCCACACTATCTCCATCTCTCACTCTCTCTACATCTCTCACACTCTCTGCATTTCCCATGCTCTCTCCCTCTTCAATCTCTCTCCATCTCACACACTCTCTGCATCTCTCACTCACTCTCCATCTCCCACACTCTCTCCATCTCTCACTCTCCCTCCATCTCTCACTCTCTCTCCATCTCTCACTCTCTCTCCATCTCTTACACTCTTTCCATCTCTCACAATCTCTCCATCTCTCAAACTCTCTCCATCTCTCCCTCACTCTACATCTCTCACACTCTCTCCATCTCTCACACTCTCTCCATCTCTCACACTCTCTCCAACTCCCACACTCTCTCCATCTCTCCCTTGCTCTGCATCTCTCACTCTCTCTCCATCTCCCACACTCTCTCCATCTCTTACTCTCTCTCCATCTCTCAATCTCTCTCCTTCTCCCACATTGTCTACATCTCACCCACTCTCTCCATCTCCCACACTCTCTCCATCTCCCATACTCTCTCCTTCTCTCACTCTCTCTCCATCTCTCACACTCTCTCCATATCTCACACTCTCTCCATCTCTAACTCTCTCTCCATCTCTCACTCTTTCTCCATCTCCCATACTTTCTCCATCTCTTTCTCTCCATCTCTCACACTCTCTCCATCTCTCACACTCTCTGCATCTCCGAAACTCTATCCAGCTCTCGCTCTCTCTCCATCTCCCAGTCTCTCTCCATCTCTCACACTCTCTCCATCTCTCACACTCTCTGCATCTCCGAAACTCTATCCAGCTCTCGCTCTCTCTCCATCTCCCAGTCTCTCTCCATCTCTCACACTCTCTCCATCTCTCATCTCTCTCCCTCTCCCACTCTCTCTCCATCTCTCATACTCTCTCCATCTCTCACACTCTCTCCATCTCCCGCTCTCTCTCCATCTCTCACTCTCTCTCCATCTCGCACACTCTCTCCCTCTCGCACACTCTCTCCATCTCTCACACTCTCTCCATCTCTCACTCTCTCTCCATCTCTCACACTCTCTCCATCTCCCATACTCTCTCCATCTCTTACTCTCTCTCACTCTCCCAATCTCTCTCTATCTCTCAAACACTCTCTAACTCTCCCTCGCTCCCCATCTCTTACTCTCTCTCCATCTCCCACACTCTCTCCATCTCTCACTCTCTCTCCATCTCTAACTCTCTCTCCATCTCCCACAATCTCTCCATCTCGCACAATCTCTCCATCTCTCACTCTCTCTCCCTCTCCCACACTCTCTCTATCTCTCAAACACTCTCCTACTCTCCCTCGCTCCCCATCTCTCACTCTCTCTCCATCTTCCACACTCTCTCCATCTCTCACTCTCTCTCCATCTCTCACTCTCTCTCCATCTCCCACACTCTCTCCATCTCCCACACTATCTCCATCTCTCACTCTCTCTACATCTCTCACACTCTCTGCATTTCCCATGCTCTCTCCCTCTTCAATCTCTCTCCATCTCACACACTCTCTGCATCTCTCACTCACTCTCCATCTCCCACACTCTCTCCATCTCTCACTCTCCCTCCATCTCTCACTCTCTCTCCATCTCTCACTCTCTCTCCATCTCTTACACTCTCTCCATCTCTCACAATCTCTCCATCTCTCAAACTCTCTCCATCTCTCCCTCACTCTACATCTCTCACACTCTCTCCATCTCTCACACTCTCTCCATCTCTCACACTCTCTCCAACTCCCACACTCTCTCCATCTCTCCCTTGCTCTGCATCTCTCACTCTCTCTCCATCTCCCACACTCTCTCCATCTCTCACTCTCTCTCCATCTCTCAATCTCTCTCCTTCTCCCACATTGTCTACATCTCACCCACTCTCTCCATCTCCCACACTCTCTCCATCTCCCATACTCTCTCCTTCTCTCACTCTCTCTCCATCTCTCACACTCTCTCCATATCTCACACTCTCTCCATCTCTAACTCTCTCTCCATCTCTCACTCTTTCTCCATCTCCCATACTTTCTCCATCTCTTTCTCTCCATCTCTCACACTCTCTCCATCTCTCACACTCTCTGCATCTCCGAAACTCTATCCAGCTCTCGCTCTCTCTCCATCTCCCAGTCTCTCTCCATCTCTCACACTCTCTCCATCTCTCACACTCTCTGCATCTCCGAAACTCTATCCAGCTCTCGCTCTCTCTCCATCTCCCAGTCTCTCTCCATCTCTCACACTCTCTCCATCTCTCATCTCTCTCCCTCTCCCACTCTCTCTCCATCTCTCATACTCTCTCCATCTCTCACACTCTCTCCATCTCCCGCTCTCTCTCCATCTCTCACTCTCTCTCCATCTCGCACACTCTCTCCCTCTCGCACACTCTCTCCATCTCTCACACTCTCTCCATCTCTCACTCTCTCTCCATCTCTCACTCTCTCTCCATCTCCCATACTCTCTCCATCTCTTACTCTCTCTCACTCTCCCAATCTCTCTCTATCTCTCAAACACTCTCTAACTCTCCCTCGCTCCCCATCTCTTACTCTCTCTCCATCTCCCACACTCTCTCCATCTCTCACTCTCTCTCCATCTCTAACTCTCTCTCCATCTCTCACACTCTCTCCATCTCTCATCTGTCTCCCTGTCCAACACTCACTCCATCTCTCACACTCTCTCCATCTCTCACTCTCTCTCCATCTCCCACAGTCTCTCCATCTCTCCCTCTCTCTCCATATCTCACTCTCCCCTCCATCTCCCATGCTCTCTCCATCACTCAATCTCTCTACATCTCTCACTCTCTCTCCATCTCTCACACTGTCTCCATCTCTCACACTGTCTCCATCTCCCGCACTCTCTCCATCTCTCGCTCCCTCTCCATCTCCCAAACTCTCTCAATCTCCCACACTATCTCCATCTCTCCCTCTCCCTTGCCCTCCCACTATCCATCTCTGTTTCTCCCTCCCTTCCTCCAACTCTGCCCTTCTCTCTCTCTGTCTTTCTCTCTGTCTCTCTCTCTCTGACTCTCTCTCTCTCACTCTCCATCTCTCTTACACTGTCCATCTATCACTCTCTCTCCCTCTCCCACAGTCTCTGCATCTCCCACTCTCTCTCCAGCTCTCACTCTCTCTCCATCTCTCACACGCTCTCCATCTCTCACTCTTTCTCCATCTCTCACTCTCTCTACATTTCCCACACTCTTTCCATCTCTCACTCTCTCTCCATCTCTCACTCTCTCTCCATCTCCCATGCTCTCTCCATCTTTCAATCTCTCTCCACCTCTCACTCTCTCTCCATATCTCACTCTCTCTCCATCTCTCACACTCTCTCCATCTCCCCCAATCTCTCAATCTCTCGCTCTCTATCCATCTCCCAAACTCTCTCCATCTCCCACACTCTCTCCCTCTCCCCCTCTCTCTCGTCCTCCCACTATCCATCTCTGTCTCCCCCTCTCTTTCTCCACCTCTGTCTCTCTCACTCTCTGCCTCTCTCTCTCTCTCTCCGTGTCTCTTACTGTCTCCATCTATCACACTATCTCCATCTCCCACACTCACTCCACCTCCCATGCTCTCTCCAGCTCTCAATCTCTCTCCATCTCTCACTCTCTCTCCATCTCTCACACTCTCTCCATCTCTCACTCTCTGTCAATCTCTCAATCTCTCTCCATCTCCTATGCTCTCTCCATCTCTCACTCTCTCTCCCTCTCCCACACTCTATCCATCGCTCACACTCTCTCCATCTCTCAAACTCTCTCCATCTCTCCCTCGCTCTACATCACTCACTCTCTCTCCCTCTCCCACTCTCTCTCCATCTCTCATACTCTCTCCATCTCTCAATCTCTCTCCATCTCTCCCTCGCTCTACATCTCTCACATTCTCTCCATCTATCACACTCTCTCCATCTCCCCCACTGTCTCCATCTCTCACTCTCTCTACATCTCTCACTCTCTCTCCATCTCTCACTCTCTCTCCATCTCCCACACTCTCTCCATCTCTCTATCTCTCTCCATCTCTCACTCTCTCTCCATCTGCCACACTCTCTCCAACTCTCACTCTCTCTCCATTTCCCACACTCTCTCCATCTCTCACTCTCTCTCCATCTCTCACGCTCTCCATCTCTCACAATCACTCCCTCTCCCACACTCTCTCCATCTCTCATTCTCGCTCCATCCTTCACTCTCTCTCCATCTCTCATTCCCCCCCATCTCCCACCCTCTCTCCATCTCCCATACTCTCTCCATCTCCCATACCATCTCCATCCCTCAATCTCTCTCCCTAGCCCACACTTTCTCCATCTCTTACAATCTCTCACACTCTCTCCATCTCTCCCTAGCTCTACATCTCTCACACTCATTCCATCTCTCACACTCTCTCCCTCTCCCACCGTCTCTCCATCTCTCACTCTCTATCAATCTCTCACTCTCTCTCAATCTCTCACTCTCTCTCCATCTCCCACACTCTCTCCATCTCTCACTCTCTCTCCATTTCTCACGCTCTCTCCTTCTCTCACACTCTCTCCATCTCTCAAACTCTCTCCATCACTCTCAAACTCTACATCTCTCAAACTCTCACCATCTCCCACACTCTCTCCATCTCCCACACTCTCTCCATCTCTCACTTTCGCTCCCTCTCTCACTCTATCTCCATCTCTCACTCTCTCTCCATCTCCCACACTCTCTCCATCTCTCACTCTCTCTCCATCTCCCATACTCTCTCCATCTCTCACACTCTCTCCATCTCTCACATTCTCTCCATCTCCCACACTCTCTCCATCTCTTCATCTCTCTCGTCCTCCCAATATCCATCTCTGTCGCTCCCTGTCTTTTTCCACCTCTGTCTCTCTAACTCTCTGTATCTCTTTCTGGCTCTCTCTCTCTCTCTCCTTCTCTCTTACTCTTTCCATCTATCACTCTCTCTCCATCTCTCACTCTCCTCCATCTCTCACTCTCTCTCCCTCTCCCACACTCTCTCCATCTCTCACACTCTCTCCATCTCTCAAACTCTCTCCATCTCTCCCTCGCTGTACATCTCTCACTCTCTCTCCCTCTCCCACAATCTCTCCATCTCTCAGACTCTCTCCATCTCCCAAACTCTCTCCATCTCTCCCTCTCTCTACATCTCTCACACTCTCTCCATCTCTCACATTCTCTCCATCTCCCACACTCTCTCCATCTCCCAGACTCTCCCCATCTCTCCCTATCTCTCGCCCTCCCACTATTCATATCGGTCTCTCCCTCTCTTTCTCTACCTCTGTCTCTCTCTCTCTCTGTCTTCTCTCTGTCTCCTCCTCTGACTCTCACTCTCTCACTCTCCATCTCTTTAACTCGCTCCATCACTCACTCTCTCACCCTCTCCCACACTCTCTGCATCTCTCACTCTCTCTCCATCTCTCACACTATCTCCATCTCTCACTCTCTCTTTCTCTCTCACTCTCTCTCCAACAACCATACTCTCTCCATCTCTCACTCTCTCTCCATCTCCCACAATCTCTCCATCTCGCACAATCTCTCCATCTCTCACTCTCTCTCCCTCTCCCACACTCTCTCTATCTCTCAAACACTCTCCAACTCTCCCTCGCTCCCCATCTCTCACTCTCTCTCCATCTTCCACACTCTCTCCATCTCTCTCTCTCTCCATCTCTCACTCTCTCTCCATCTCCCACACTCTCTCCATCTCCCACACTATCTCCATCTCTCACTCTCTCTACATCTCTCACACTCTCTGCATTTCCCATGCTCTCTCCCTCTTCAATCTCTCTCCATCTCACACACTCTCTGCATCTCTCACTCACTCTCCATCTCCCACACTCTCTCCATCTCTCACTCTCCCTCCATCTCTCACTCTCTCTCCATCTCTCACTCTCTCTCCAGCTCTTACACTCTCTCCATCTCTCACAATCTCTCCATCTCTCAAACTCTCTCCATCTCTCCCTCACTCTACATCTCTCACACTCTCTCCATCTCTCACACTCTCTCCATCTCTCACACTCTCTCCAACTCCCACACTCTCTCCATCTCTCCCTTGCTCTGCATCTCTCACTCTCTCTCCATCTCCCACACTCTCTCCATCTCTCACTCTCTCTCCATCTCTCAATCTCTCTCCTTCTCCCACATTGTCTACATCTCACCCACTCTCTCCATCTCCCACACTCTCTCCATCTCCCATACTCTCTCCTTCTCTCACTCTCTCTCCGTCTCTCACACTCTCTCCATCTCTCATCTGTCTCCCACTCCAACACTAACTCCATCTCTCAAACTCTCTCCATCTCTCGCTCTCTCTCCATCTCCCACTCTCTCTCCATCTCCCACACTCTCTCCAATCTCCCACTCGCTCTTCCTCAAACTATCCATCTCTGTCGCTCCCTGTCTTTTTCCACCACTGTCTGTCTCTCTGTCTCTCTCTCTGTCTCTCTCTCTGACTCTCTCTCTCTCAGTCTCCATCTCTTTTACTCTCTCCATCTCTCACTCTCTCAACCTCTCCCACACTCTCTCCATCTCTCACTCTCTCTCCATGTCTCACTGTCTCTCCAACTCTCACACTCTCTCCATCTCTCACTCTCTCTCCATCTCTCGCTCTCTCTCCATCACCCATACTCTCTCCATCTCTCACTCTCTCTCCATCTCCCACACTCTCTCCATCTCTCAATCTCTCTCCATCTCCCACACTCTCTCCATCTCTCACACTCTCTCCATATCTCACACTCTCTCCATCTCTAACTTTCTCTCCATCTCTCACTCTTTCTCCATCTCCCATACTCTCTCCATCTCTTATTCTCTATCCATCTCTCACTCTCTCCATCTCTCACACGCTCTGCATCTCCGAAACTCTATCCATCTCTCGCTCTCTCTCCATCACCCAGTCTCTCTCCATCTCTCACACTCTCTCCATCTCTCATCTTTCTCCCTCTCCCACACTCTCTCCATCTCTCACACTCTCTCCATCTCTCACACTCTATCCATCTCCCACAGTCTCTCCATCTCTCGCTCTCTCTCCATCTCTCACTCTCTCTCCATCTCCCACACTCCCTCCATCTCCCAGACTCTCTCCATCTCCCATGCTCTCTCCATCTCTCAATCTCTCTATCTCTCACTCTCTTACCATCTCTCACTCTCTCTCCAACTCCCACACTCTCTCCATCTCTCACAATCTCTCCATCTCTCAAACTCTCTCCTCTCTCCCTCACTCTAATTCTCTCACAATCTCTCCATCTCTCCATCTCCCACACTCTCTCCATCTCTCACTCTCTCTCCATCTCTCACTCTCTCTCCATCTCCCATAAACTCTCCATCTCTTACTCTCTCTCACTCTCCCAATCTCTCTCTATCTCTCAAACACTCTCTAACTCTCCCTTGCTCCCCATGTCTTACTCTCTCTCCATCTCCCACACTCTCTCCATCTCTCACTCTCTCTCCATCTCTCACTCTCTCTCCATCTCTCACTCTCTCTCCATCTCCCACACTCTCTCCATCTCCCACACTCTCTCCATCTCCCATGCTCTCTCCATCTCTCACTCTCTCTCTATCTCTCACTCTCTCTCCATCTCTCACTCTCTCTCCAACTCTCACACTCTCTCCATCTCTCACAATCTCTCCATCTCTCAAACTCTCTCCATCTCTCCCTCACTCTAATCTCCATCTCTCACTCTCTCTCCATCTCTCACACTCTCTCCATCTCTCACTCTCTCTCCATCTCTCGCACTCTCTCCATCTCCTATGCTCTCTCCATCTCTCAATCTCACTCCATCTCTCACTCTCTCTCCATCTCCCATCTCTCACCTCTCTCCAATCTCTCTCTCTCACTATCTCCATCTCTCTCACTCTCTCCATATCCCATACTCTCTCCATCTCTCACTTTCTCTCCATCTCCCACACTCTCTCCATCTCTCACTCTCTCTCCATCTCACTTCTCTCTCCTATCCATCTCACACTCTCTCCATTCTCATCTCTCTCCCTCTCCCACATTCTCTCCATCTCTCACTCTCTCTCCATCTCTCACTCTCTCTCCATCTCTCACACTCTCTCCATCTCTCACTCTCTCTCCATCTCCCACACTCTCTCCATCTCCCAGACTCTCTCCATCTCCCAAACTCTCTCCATCTCTCAATCTCTCTCAATCTCTTCACTCTCTCCATCTCACAATCTCTCCATCTCTCCATCTCCCACACTCTCTCCATCTCTCACTCTCTCTCCATCTCTCACTCTCTCTCAATCTCCCATGCTCTCTCCATCTCTCACTCTCTCTATATCTCTCACTCTCTCTCCATCTCCCATACTCTCTCCATCTCTCACTCTCTCACCCTCTCCCACTCTCTCCATCTCTCCCTCGCTCTCCATCTCTCACTCTCTCTCCTTATCCCGCACTCTCTCCATCTCTCACTCTCTCTCCATCTCTCACTCTCTTTCCATCTCCCACATTCTCTCCATCTCCCACAATCTCTCCATCTCCCACACTCTCTCCATCTCTCACTCTCTCTCCATCTCTCGCTCTCTCTCCATCTCCTATGCTCTCTCCATCTCTCAATCTCACTCCATCTCTCACTCTCTCTACATCTCTCCATCTCTCACACTCTCTCCATCTCTCTCTCTCTATCCATCTCTCTCAGTCTCTCCATGTCCCATACTCTCCCCAGCTCTCACTCTCTCTCCATCTCCCACACTCTCTCCATCTCTCACTCTCTCTCCATCTCTCACTCTCTCTCCATCTCTCACACTCTCTCCATTTCTCATCTCTCTCCCTCTCCCACATTCTCTCCATCTCTCACTCTCTCTCCATCTCTCACTCTCTCTCCATCTTTCACTGTCTCTTCATCTCTCACTCTCTCTCCATCTCCGACACTCTCTCCATCTCCCATACTCTCTCCATCTCCCATACTCTCTCCATCTCTCAATCTCTCTCAATCCTTCACTCTCTCCATCTCTCACCCTCTCTCCATCTCCCACACTCTCTCCATCGCCCAGACTCTCTCCATCTCTCACTCTCTCTCCATCTCTCACACTCTCTCCATTTCTCAAACTCTCTCCATCTCTCACACTCTCTCCAACTCCCACACTCTCTCCATCTCTCCCTTGCTCTGCATCTCTCACTCTCTCTCTACCTCCCACACTCTCGCCATCTCTCACTCTCTCTCCATCTCTCAATCTCTCTCCATCTCCCACATTCTCTACATCTCCCCCACTCTCTCCATCTCCCACACTCTCTCCATCTCCCATACTCTCTCCAGCTCTCACTCTCTCTCCCTCTCCCACACTCTCTCCATCTCTCACTCTCTCTCCATCTCTCACTCTCTCTCCATCTCTCACACTCTCTCCATCTCTCATCTGTCTCAATCTCCACCACTCTCTCCATCTCTCACACTCTCTCCATCTCTCACACTCTCTCCATCTCCCACACAATCTCCATCTCTCGCTCTCTCTCCATCTCCCACTCTCTCTCCATCTCCCACACTCTCTCCAATCTCCCTCTCGCTCTTCCTCCCACTATCCATCTCTGTCGCTCCCTGTCTTTTTCCACCACTGTCTGTCTCTCTGTCTCTCTCTCTGTCTCTCTCTCTGACTCTCTCCCTCTCAGTCTCCATCTCTTTTACTCTCTCCATCTCTCACTCTCTCAACCTCTCCCACACTCTCTCCATCTCTCACTCTCTCTCCATGTCTCACTGTCTCTCCATCTCTCACACTCTCTCCATCTCTCACTCTCTCTCCATCTCTTGCTCTCTCTCCATCACCTATACTCTCTCCATCTCTGACTCTCTCTCCATCTCCCACACTCTCTCCATCTCTCACTCTCTCTCCATCTCTCACTCTCTCTCCATCTCCCACATTCTCTACATCTCCCCCAATCTCTCCATCTCCCACACTCTCTCCATCTCCCATACTCTCTCGAGCTCTCACTCTCTCTCCCTCTCCCACACTCTCTCCATCTCTCACTCTCTCTCCATCTCTCACTCTCTCTCCATCTCTCACTCTCTCTCCATCTCTCACACTCTCTCCATCTCTCATCTGTCTCCCTCTCCAACACTCTCTCCATCTCTCACACTCTCTCCATCTCTCACACTCTCTCCATCTCCCACACTCTCTCCATCTCTCGCTCTCTCTCCATCTCCCACTCTCTCTCCATCTCCCACACTCTCTCCAATCTCCCTCTCGCTCTTCCTCCCACTATCCATCTCTGTCGCTCCCTTTCTTTTACCACCACTGTCTCTCTCTCTGTCTCTCTCTCTGACTCTCTCTCTCTCAGTCTCCATCTCTTTTACTCTCTCCATCTCTCACTCTCTCAACCTCTCCCACACTCTCTCCATCTCTCACTCTCTCTCCATGTCTCACTGTCTCTCCATCTCTCACACTCTCTCCATCTCTCACTCTCACTCCATCTCTCGCTCTCTCTCCATCACCCATACTCTCTCCATCTCTCACTCTCTCTCCATCTCCCACACTCTCTCCATCTCTCACTCTCTCTCCATCTCCCACACTCTCTCCATCTCTCACACTCTCTCCATATCTCACACTCTCTCCATCTCTAACTTTCTCTCCATCTCTCACTCTTTCTCCATTTCCCATACTCTCTCCATCTCTTACTCTCTATCCATCTCTCACTCTCTCCATCTCTCACACTCTCTGCATCTCCGAAACTCTATCCATCTCTCGCTCTCTCTCCATCTCCCACACTCTCTCCATCTCCCATACTCTCTCCAGCTCTCACTCTCTCTCCCTCTCCCACACTCTCCCCATCTCTCACTCTCTCTCCATCTCTCACTCTCTCTCCATCTCTCACACTCTCTCCATCTCTCATCTGTCTCAATCTCCACCACTCTCTCCATCTCTCACACTCTCTCCCTCTCCCACACAATCTCCATCTCTCGCTCTCTCTCCAACTCCCACTCTCTCTCCATCTCCCACACTCTCTCCAATCTCCCTCTCGCTCTTCCTCCCACTATCCATCTCTGTCGCTCCCTGTCTTTTTCCACCACTGTCTGTCTCTCTGTCTCTCTCTCTGTCTCTCTCTCTGACTCTCTCTCTCTCAGTCTCCATCTCTTTTACTCTCTCCATCTCTCACTCTCTCAACCTCTCCCACACTCTCTCCATCTCTCACTCTCTCTCCATGTCTCACTGTCTCTCCATCTCTCACACTCTCTCCATCTCTCACTCTCTCTCCATCTCTCGCTCTCTCTCCATCACCTATACTCTCACCATCTCTGACTCTCTCTCCATCTCCACACTCTCTCCATCTCTCACTCTCTCTCCATCTCTCACTCTCTCTCCATCTCCCACATTCTCTACATCTCCCCCAATCTCTCCATCTCCCACACTCTCTCCATCTCCCATACTCTCTCCAGCTCTCACTCTCTCTCCCTCTCCCACACTCTCTCCATCTCTCACTCTCTCTCCATCTCTCACTCTCTCTCCATCTCTCACACTCTCTCCATCTCTCATCTGTCTCCCTCTCCAACACTCTCTCCATCTCTCACACTCTCTCCATCTCTCACACTCTCTCCATCTCCCACACTCTCTCCATCTCTCACACTCTCTCCATCTCTCACACTCTCTCCATCTCCCACACTCTCTCCATCTCTCGCTCTCTCTCCATCTCCCACTCTCTCTCCATCTCCCACACTCTCTCCAATCTCCCTCTCGCTCTTCCTCCCACTATCCATCTCTGTCGCTCCCTTTCTTTTACCACCACTGTCTCTCTCTCTGTCTCTCTCTCTGTCTCTCTCTCTGACTCTCTCTCTCTCAGTCTCCATCTCTTTTACTCTCTCCATCTATCACTCTCTCAACCTCTCCCACACTCTCTCCATCTCTCACTCTCTCTCCATGTCTCACTGTCTCTCCATCTCTCACTCTCTCTCCATCTCTCACTCTCACTCCATCTCTCGCTCTCTCTCCATCACCCATACTCTCTCCATCTCTCACTCTCTCTCCATCTCCCACACTCTCTCCATCTCTCACTCTCTCTCCATCTTCCACACTCTCTCCATCTCTCACACTCTCTCCATATATCACACTCTCTCCATCTCTAACTTTCTCTCCATCTCTCACTCTTTCTCAATTTCCCATACTCTCTCCATCTCTTACTCTCTATCCATCTCTCACTCTCTCCATCTCTCACACTCTCTGCATCTCCGAAACTCTATCCATCTCTCGCTCTCTCTCCATCTCCCAGTCTCTCTCCATCTCTCACAATCTCTCCATCTCTCATCTTTCTCCCTCTCCCACAATCTCTCCGTCTCTCACCCTCTCTCCATCTCTCACACTCTCTCCATCTCCCACAGTCTCTCCATCTCTCGCTTTCTCTCCATCTCTCACTCTCTCTCCATCTCCCACACTCCCTCCATCTCCCAGACTCTCTCCATCTCCCATGCTCTCTCCATCTCTCACTCTCTCTCTATCTCTCACTCTCTCTCCATCTCTCACTCTCTCTCCAACTCTCACACTCTCTCCATCTCCCACAATCTCTCCATCTCTCAAACTCTCTCCATCTCTCCCTCACTCTAATTCTCTCACAATCTCTCCATCTCTCCATCTCCCATACTCTCTCCATCTCTTACTCTCTCTCACTCTCCCAATCTCTCTCTATCTCTCAAACACTCTCTAACTCTCCCTCGCTCCCCATCTCTCACTCTCTCTCCATCTCCCACACTCTCTCCATCTCTCACTCTCTCTATATCTCTCACTCTCTCTCCATCTCCCATACTCTCTCCATCTCTCACTCTCTCACCCTCTCCCACACTCTCCATCTCTCCCTCGCTCTCCATCTCTCACTCTCTCTCCTTATCCCACACTCTCTCCATCTCTCACTCTCTCTCCATCTCTCACTCTCTCTCCATCTCCTATGCTCTCTCCATCTCTCAATCTCTCTCCATCTCTCACTCTCTCTCCATCTCTCCATCTCTCACACTCTCTCCATCTCTCTCTCTCTATCAATCACTCTCAGTCTCTCCATGTCCCATACTCTCTCCAGCTCTCAATCTCTCTCCCTCTCCCACACTCTCTCCATCTCTCACTCTCTCTCCATCTCTCACTCTCTCTCCATCTCTCACACTCTCTCCATTTCTCATCTCTCTCCCTCTCCCACATTCTCTCCATCTCTCACTCTCTCTCCATCTTTCACTCTCTCTCCATCTCTCACTCTCTCTCCATCTCCCACACTCTCTCCATCTCCCAGACTCTCTCCATCTCTCACTCTCTCCCCATCTCGCACACTCTCTCCATTTCTCAAATTCTCTCCATCTCTCCCATGCTCTCCAACTCTGACACTCTCTCCATCTCTCACACTCTCTCCATCTCTCACACTCTCTCCATCTCCCACACTCTCTCCATCTCTCACTCTCTCTCCATCTCTCACTCTCTCTCCATCTCTCACACTCTCTCCATCTCTCACACTCTCTCCATCTCCCACACTCTCTCCATCTCTCACTCTCTCTCCCTCTCTCACTCTCTCTCCATCTCTCACTCTCTCTCCATCTCTCACACTCTCTCCATCTCTCACACACTCTCCATCTCCCACACTCTCTCCATCTCTCGCTCTGTCTCCTACTCCCGCACTCTCTCCATCTCCCACACTGTCTCCATCTCTCCCTCTCTCTCGTCTTCCCACTATCGATCTCTGTCACTCCGTCTCTTGCTCCACCTCTGTCTCTCTCACTCTCTGTCTCTCTTTCTGACTCTCTCTCTCTCTCTCTTCGTCTCTCTTACTCTCTCCATCTATCACTCTATCTCCATCTGCCACACTCTCTCCATCTCCCATACTCTCTCCATCTCCTATACTCTCTCCATCTCTCAATCTCTCTCAATCCTTCACTCTCTCTATCTCTCACTCTCTCTCCCTCTCCCACACTCTCTCCATCTCTCACACTCTCTCCATCTCTCAAACTTTCTCCATCTCTCCCTCGCTCTACATCTCTCACACTCTCTCCTTCTCTCACACTCTCTCCATCTCTCTTTCTCTCCATCTCTCACTCTCTCCATCTCCCATGTTCTGTCCATCTCTCACACTCTCTCCATCTCCCACACTCTCTCCATCTCCCACACTCTCTCCATCTCTCACACTCTCTCCATCTCTCACACTCTCTCCATCTCTCCCTTAATCTACATCTCTCCCTCACTCTACATCTCTCACACTCTCTCCATCACTCAATCTCTCTCCATCTCTCAATCTCTCTCCATCTCTCACACTCTCTCCATCTCTCACACTCTCTCCATCTCCCACAGTCTCTCCATCTCTCGCTTTCTCTCCATCTCTCACTCTCTCTCCATCTCCCACACTCCCTCCATCTCCCAGACTCTCTCCATCTCCCATGCTCTCTCCATCTCTCACTCTCTCTCTATCTCTCACTCTCTCTCCATCTCTCACTCTCTCTCCAACTCTCACACTCTCTCCATCTCTCACAATCTCTCCATCTCTCAAACTCTCTCCATCTCTCCCTCTCTCTGATTCTCTCACAATCTCTCCATCTCTCCATCTCCCATACTCTCTCCATCTCTTACTCTCTCTCACTCTCCCAATCTCTCTCTATCTCTCAAACACTCTCTAACTCTCCCTCGCTCCCCATCTCTCACTCTCTCTCCATCTCCCACACTCTCTCCATCTCTCACTCTCTCTATATCTCTCACTCTCTCTCCATCTCCCATACTCTCTCCATCTCTCACTCCCTCAGCCTCTCCCACACTCTCCATCTCTCCCTCGTTCACCATCTCTCACTCTCTCTCCTTATCCCGCACTCTCTCCATCTCTCACTCTCTCTCTATCTCTCACTCTCTTTCCATCTCCAACATTCTCTCCATCTCCCACACTCTCTCCATCTCCCACACTCTCTCCATCTCTCACTCTCTCTCCATCTCTCACTCTCTCTCCATCTCCTATGCTCTCTCCATCTCTCAATCTCTCTCCATCTCTCACTCTCTCTCCATCTCTCCATCTCTCACACTCTCTCCATCTCTCTCTCTCTGTCCATCTCTCTCAGTCTCTCCATGTCCCTTACTCTCTCCAGCTCTCACTCTCTCTCCCTCTCCCACACTCTCTCCATCTCTCACTCTCTCTCCATCTCTCACTCTCTCTCCATCTCTCACACTCTCTCCATTTCTCATCTCTCTCCCTCTCCCACATTCTCTCCATCTCTCACACTCTCTCCATCTTTCACTCTCTCTCCATCTCTCACTCTCTCTCCATCTCCCACACTTTCTCCATCTCCCAGACTCTCTCCATCTCTCACTCTCTCTCCATCTCTCACACTCTCTCCATTTCTCAAATTCTCTCCATCTCTCCCATGCTCTACATCTCTGACACTCTCTCCATCTCTCACACTCTCTCCATCTCTCACACTCTTTCCATTTCTCCCTCACTCTACATCTTTCACACTCTTTCCATCACTCAATCACTCTCCATCTCCCACACTCTCTCTATCTCTCACTCTCTCTCCATCTCTCACACTCTCTCCATCTCCCACACTCTCTCCATCTCTCACTCTCTCTCCCTCTCTCACTCTCTCTCCATCTCTCACTCTCTCTCCATCTCTCACACTCTCTCCATCTCTCACACTCTCTCCATCTCCCACACTCTCTCCATCTCTTGCTCTGTCTCCTACTCCCGCACTCTCTCCATCTCCCACACTGTCTCCATCTCTCCCTCTCTCTCGTCCTCCCACTATCGATCTCTGTCACTCCGTCTCTTGCTCCACCTCTGTCTCTCTCACTCTCTGTCTCTCTTTCTGACTCTCTCTCTCTCTCTCCCCGTCTCTCTTACTCTCTCCATCTATCACTCTCTCTCCATCTCCCACACTCTCTCCATCTCCCATACTCTCTCCATCTCATATACTCTCTCCATCTCTCAATCTCTCTCAATCCTTCACTCTCTCCATCT
Source organism: Carcharodon carcharias (assembly GCF_017639515.1). NCBI lineage: Eukaryota > Metazoa > Chordata > Chondrichthyes > Lamniformes > Lamnidae > Carcharodon > Carcharodon carcharias. The sequence goes on from NW_024470859.1 coordinate 367,798, forward strand.
CTCACTCTCTCTCCCTCTCCCACACTCTCTCCATCTCTCACACTCTCTCCATCTCTCAAACTTTCTCCATCTCTCCCTCGCTCTACATCTCTCACACTCTCTCCTTCTCTCACACTCTCTCCATCTCTCTTTCTCTCCATCTCTCACTCTCTCCATCTCCCACGCTCTGTCCATCTCTCACACTCTCTCCATCTCCCACACTCTCTCCATCTCCCACACTCTCTCCATCTCTCACACTCTCTCCATCTCTCACACTCTCTCCATCTCTCCCTCAATCTACATCTCTCCCTCACTCTACATCTCTCACACTCTCTCCATCACTCAATCTCTCTCCATCTCTCAATCTCTCTCCATCTCCCATACTCTCTCCATCTCTCACTCTCTCAGCCTCTCCCACACTCTCCATCTCTCCCTCGCTCACCATCTCTCACTCTCTCTCCTTATCCCGCACTCTCTCCATCTCTCACTCTCTCTCCATCTCTCACTCTCTTTCCATCTCCCACATTCTCTCCATCTCCCACACTCTCTCCATCACCCACACTGTCTCCATCTCTCACTCTCTCTCCATCTCTCAATCTCTCTCCATCTCTCACTCTCTCTCCATCTCTCCATCTCTCACACTCTCTCCATCTCTCTCTCTCTGTCCATCTCTCTCAGTCTCTCCATGTCCCATACTCTTTCCAGCTCTCACTCTCTCTCCCTCTCCCACACTCTCTCCATCTCTCACTCTCTCTCCATCTTTCACTCTCTCTCCATCTCTCACTCTCTCTCCATCTCCCACACTCTCTCCATCTCCCAGACTCTCTCCATCTCTCACTCTCTCTCCATCTCTCACACTCTCTCCATTTCTCAAATTCTCTCCATCTCTCCCATGCTCTACATCTCTGACACTCTCTCCATCTCTCACACTCTCTCCATTTCCCACACTCTCTCCATCTCTCACTCTCTCTCCCTCTCTCACTCTCTCTCCATCTCTCACTCTCTCTCCATCTCTCACACTCTCTCCATCTCTCACACACTCTCCATCTCCCACGCTCTCTCCATCTCTCGCTCTGTCTCCTACTCCCGCACTCTCTCCATCTCCCACACTGTCTCCATCTCTCCCTCTCTCTCGTCCTCCCACTATCGATCTCTGTCACTCCGTCTCTTGCTCCACCTCTGTCTCTCTCACTCTCTGTCTCTCTTTCTGACTCTCTCTCTCTCTCTCTTCGTCTCTCTTACTCTCTCCATCTATCACTCTCTCTCCATCTGCCACACTCTCTCCATCTCCCATACTGTCTCCATCTCCTATACTCTCTCCATCTCTCAATCTCTCTCAATCCTTCACTCTCTCCATCTCTCATTCTCTCTCCCTCTCCCACACTCTCTCCATCTCTCACACTCTCTCCATCTCTCAAACTTTCTCCATCTCTCCCTCGCTCTACATCTCTCACACTCTCTCCTTCTCTCACACTCTCTCCATCTCTCTTTCTCTCCATCTCTCACTCTCTCCATCTCCCATGTTCTGTCCATCTCTCACACTCTCTCCATCTCCCACACTCTCTCCATCTCTCACACTCTCTCCATCTCTCACACTCTCTCCATCTCTCCCTCAATCTACATCTCTCCCTCACTCTACATCTCTCACACTCTCTCCATCACTCAATCTCTCTCCATCTCTCAATCTCTCACCATCTCTCACACTCTCTCCATCTCTCACACTCTTTCCATTTCTCCCTCACTCTACATCTTTCACACTCTTTCCATCACTCAATCACTCTCCATCTCCCACACTCTCTCTATCTCTCACTCTCTCTCCATCTCTCACACTCTCTCCATCTCCCACACTCTCTCCATCTCTCACTCTCTCTCCCTCTCTCACTCTCTCTCCATCTCTCACTCTCTCTCCATCTCTCACACTCTCTCCATCTCTCACACACTCTCCATCTCCCACACTCTCTCCATCTCTTGCTCTGTCTCCTACTCCCGCACTCTCTCCATCTCCCACACTGTCTCCATCTCTCCCTCTCTCTCGTCCTCCCACTATCGATCTCTGTCACTCCGTCTCTTGCTCCACCTCTGTCTCTCTCACTCTCTGTCTCTCTTTCTGACTCTCTCTCTCTCTCTCCCCGTCTCTCTTACTCTCTCCATCTATCACTCTCTCTCCATCTCCCACACTCTCTCCATCTCCCATACTCTCTCCATCTCAAATACTCTCTCCATCTCTCAATCTCTCTCAATCCTTCACTCTCTCCATCTCTCACTCTCTCTCCCTCTCCCACACTCTCTCCATCTCTCACACTCTCTCCATCTCTCAAACTTTCTCCATCTCTCCCTCGCTCTACATCTCTCACACTCTCTCCTTCTCTCACACTCTCTCCATCTCTCTTTCTCTCCATCTCTCACTCTCTCCATCTCCCATGCTCTGTCCATCTCTCACACTCTCTCCATCTCCCACACTCTCTCCATCTCCCACACTCTCTCCATCTCTCACACTCTCTCCATCTCTCACACTCTCTCCATCTCTCCCTCAATCTACATCTCTCCCTCACTCTACATCTCTCACACTCTCTCCATCACTCAATCTCTCTCCATCTCTCAATCTCTCTCCTTCTCTCACACTCTCTCCATCTCTCTTTCTCTCCATCTCTCACTCTCTCCATCTCCCATGCTCTGTCCATCTCTCACACTCTCTCCATCTCCCACACTCTCTCCATCTCCCACACTCTCTCCATCTCTCACACTCTCTCCATCTCTCACACTCTCTCCATCTCTCCCTCAATCTACATCTCTCCCTCACTCTACATCTTTCACACTCTTTCCATCACTCAATCACTCTCCATCTCCCACACTCTCTCTATCTCTCACTCTCTCTCCATCTCTCACACTCTCTCCATCTCTCACACTCTCTCCATCTCTTACACTCTCTCCATCTCTCCCTCTCTCTCCATCTCTCACTCTCTCTCCAGCTCCCACACTCTCTCCATCTCTCACACTCTCTCCATCTCTTACACTCTCTCCATCTCTCCCTCTCTCTCCATCTCTCCCTCTCTCTCCCTCTCCCACTATCCATCTCTTCTCTCCCTCTCTTTCTCCACCTCTGTCTCTCTCTCTCTCTCTGTCTCTGTCTCTGTCTCTCTCCCTCTCTCTATTTCTCTCAGCCTCTCTCTCTGTCTCTCCCCCTCTCTGTATCTCTCTTAGCCTCTCTCTCTGTCTCTCTCACTCTGTCTTTCTTTCTTTCTGTCTCTCTCCCTCTCTCTATCTCTCTCAGCCTCTCTCTCTGTCTCTCTCCCTCTCTCTATCTTCTCAGCCTCTCTCTCTGTCTCTCTCACTCTGTCTCTCTCTCTCTCTTTCTCTACCTCTGTCTCTCTCTCTCTCTGTCTCACTCTGTCACCCTCTCTTCCTCTCTCTATCTCTCTCAGCCTCTCTCTCTGTCTCTCTCAATATTTCTCTCCCCCTCTCTCCCTCTCTCTATCTTTCTCTCTCTCTTTATTTCTCTCTCTCTCCGTCTCCCTCTTTATCTCTCTCTGTCTTTCTCTCTCACTCTCTCACTCTCGCTCTCTCTCTCTCGTTCACTCTCTCTCTGTCTCCCTCTCTAACTCTCTCTGTCTCTCTCTCTCTATCTGACTCTCTCCCTCTCTCTCTATGTCTCTTTCTCTGTCTTCCTCTCTCTCACTCTCTGACTCTCTCTTTCTCTCTCTCTCTCTCTGTCTCCCTCTCTATCTCTTTCTGACAGCCTCTCTCATCTCTCTCTCGCTCTGTCTCTCTTTGTCTCTCTCGCTCTCTCACAAAATATCCCTCCCTCTCCCTCCTGACACACCCTCTCTCCCACAGAATCAGCTACGCCTGCCTGCTGCTGTTAATCCTGCTGCTGCGCTTGACTAGTTCAGACGGAGAGGCTATTGCGATGTCTCTGGCCCTTGTGCTCGGATGGTGTAATGTCATGTATTTTGCACGAGGCTTTGCAATGCTTGGACCCTTCACCATCATGATCCAGAAGGTGAGCTCAGAACCATGGGCTGGGGAAGAGCTGGGAGCGAGGGGCAGGAGACTTGTGTATCCCTGGAGCGGGGATTGAGGGGCTGGAGTCTGGTGTAGACCCCGGAGCGGGGAGTGAGGGGCTGGAGTCTGGTGTATGCGAGAAAGAGAGAGGGAGAGAGAGAGAGAGAGAGTTAAAGGGAGGGAGAGAGGGAGAGAGGGAGGGAGGGAGGGAGGGAGACAGAGAGAGGGAGAGAGGGAGGGAGGGAGGGAGAGAGAGAAAGAGAGGGAGAGAGAGAAAGACATAGAGAGGTAGAGAGAGAGAGAGAGAGGGAGAGAGACAGAGAGAGGGAGAGAGGGAGGGAGGGAGGGAGGGAGAGATGTAAAGAGGGGGGGAGAGACCGAGAGTGTGGGTGGTTGTGGGTGCACAGTGTATCTGGCTGTCTGCTCCAATCCTTATCATCCTGCAAGTGTGAGGAGGGAGGGAGTGAGGGAAGGAGAGAGGGAGGGAGGGAGAGAGAAAGAGAGGGTGGGAGGGTGTGGGAGGCTGTGGGAGCACAGTGTAACTGGCTGGCTGCTCCTGTACATAGTCACTGTTTATTCAGGGTAAGAGTCATTCACTATGTAACTGTACAGAGTCACTGTTTATACAGGGTAAAGTTCACTCACTGTGTAACTGTACAGAGTCACTGTTTATTCAGGGTAAGGATCACTCACTGTGTAACTGTACAGAGTCACTGTTTATCCAAGGTAAGGATCACTCACTGTGTAACTGTACAGAGTCACTGTTTATCCAAGGTATGAATCACTCACAGTGTAACTCTACAGAGTCACTGTTTATCCAAGGTAAGGGTCACTCACTGTGTAACTGTACAGAGTCACAGTTTATTCAGGGTAAGGATCACTCACTGTGTAACTGTACAGATTCACTGTTTATTCTGTGAAAAGGTCACTCACTGTGTAACTGTACAGAGTCACTGTTTATTCAGGGTAAGGGTCTCTCACTGCATAACTGTACAGAGTCACTGTTTATTCAGGGTAAAGGTCACACACTGTCTAACTGTACAGAGTCAATGTTTATTCAGGGTAAGGATCACTCACTGTGTAAATGTACAGAGTCACTGTTTATTCAGGGTAAGGTTCACTCACTGTGTAACTGTACAGGTACACTGTTAATTCAGGGTAAGAATCACTCACTTTTTAACTGTACAGAGTTACAGTTTATTCAGGATAAGAATCGCTCAAAGTGTAACTGTACAGAGTCACTATTTATTCAGGGTAACGGTCACTCACTGTGTAACTGTACAGAGTCACTCTTTATTCAGGGTAAGGGTCACTCACTGTGTAACTGTACAGAGTCACTGTTTATTCAGGGTAAAGTTCACTCACTGTGTAACTGTACAGAGTCACTCTTTATTCAGGGTGTGGATCACTCACTGTGTAACTGTACAGAGTCACTGTTTATTCAGGGTAAAGTTCACTCACTGTGTAACTGTACAGAGTCACTGTTTATTCAGGGTAAGGGTCACTCACTGTAACTGTACAGAGTCACTGTTTATTCAGGGTAAAGTTCACTCACTGTGTAACTGTACAGAGTCACTGTTTATTCAGGGTGTGGATCACTCACTGTGTAAGTGTACAGAGTTAATGTTTATTCAGGGTAAGAGTCATTCACTGTGTAACTGTACAGAGTCAGTGTTTATTCACGGTATGGATCACTCCATGTGTAACTGTACAGAGTCACTGTTTATTCAGGGTAAAGTTCACTCACTGTGTAACTGTACAGATTCACTGTTTATTCAGGGTAAGGATCAATCACTGTGTAACTGTACAGAGTCACTGTTCATTCATGGTAAGGATCACTCACTGTGTAACTGTACAGAGTCACTGTTTATCCAAGGTAAGGATCACTCACTGTGTAACTGTAAAAAATCACTGTTTATTCAGGGTAAAGGTCACTCACTGTGTAACTGTACAGAGTCACTGTTTATTCAGGGTAAGGATCACTCACTGTGTAACTGTACAGAGTCACTGTTTATCCAAGGTAAGGATCACTCACTGTGTAACTGTACAGAGTCACTGTTTATCCAAGGTATGAATCACTCACAGTGTAACTCTACAGAGTCACTGTTTATCCAAGGTAAGGGTCACTCACTGTGTAACTGTACAGAGTCACAGTTTATTCAGGGTAAGGATCACTCACTGTGTAACTGTACAGATTCACTGTTTATTCTGTGAAAAGGTCACTCACTGTGTAACTGTACAGAGTCACTGTTTATTCAGGGTAAGGGTCTCTCACTGCATAACTGTACAGAGTCACTGTTTATTCAGGGTAAAGGTCACACACTGTCTAACTGTACAGAGTCAATGTTTATTCAGGGTAAGGATCACTCACTGTGTAAATGTACAGAGTCACTGTTTATTCAGGGTAAGGTTCACTCACTGTGTAACTGTACAGGTACACTGTTAATTCAGGGTAAGAATCACTCACTTTTTAACTGTACAGAGTTACAGTTTATTCAGGATAAGAATCGCTCAAAGTGTAACTGTACAGAGTCACTATTTATTCAGGGTAACGGTCACTCACTGAGTAACTGTACAGTGTTACTGTTTATTCAGGGTAAGGATCACTCTCTCTGTAACTGGACAGAGTCACTGTTTATTCAGGGTATGGATCACTCCATGTGTAACTCTACAGAGTCACTGTTTATTCAGGGTAAAGTTCACTCACTGTCTAACTGTACAGAGTCACTGTTTATTCAGGGTAAGGATCAATCACTGTGTAAGTGGACAGAGTCACTGTTTATTCAGGGTAAGAGTTATTCACTGTGTAACTGTACAGAGTCACTGTTCATTCATGGTAAGGATCACTCACTGTGTAACTGTACAGAGTCACTGTTTATTCAGGGTAAAGGTCACTCACTGTCTAACTGTACAGAGTCAATGTATATTCAGGGTAAGGATCACTCACTGTGTAAATGTACAGAGTCACTGTTTATTCAGGGTAAAGGTCACTCACTGTGTAACTGTACAGAGTCACTGTTTATTCAGGGTAAGGATCACTCACTGTCTAACTGTACAGAGTCACTGTTTATTCAGGGTAAAGGTAACTCACTGTGTAACTGTACAGAGTCACTGTTTATTCAGGGTAATGATCACTCACTGTGTAACTGTACAGAGTCACTGTTTATTCAGGTTAAGGATCACTCACTGTGTAACTGTACAGATTCACTGTTTATTCTGTGAAAAGGTCACTCACTGTGTAACTGTACAGAGACACTCTCTATTCAGGGTAAGGATCACTCACTGTCTAACTGTACAGAGTCACTGTTTATTCAGGGTAAGGGTCACTCACTGTATAACTGTACAGAGTCACTGTTTATACAGGGTAAAGTTCACTCACTGTGTAACTGTACAGAGTCACTATTTATTCAGGGTAAGAATCACTCACTGTGTAACTGTACAGAGTCACTGTTTATTCAGGGTAAGGTCACTCACTGTGTAACTGTACAGAGTCACTCTTTATTCAGGGTGTGGATCACTCACTGTGTAACTGTACAGAGTCACTGTTTATTCAGGGTAAAGTTCACTCACTGTGTAACTGTACAGAGTCACTGTTTCTTCAGGGTAAGGGTCACTCACTGTAACTGTACAGAGTCACTGTTTATTCAGGGTAAAGTTCACTCACTGTGTAACTGTACAGAGTCACTGTTTATTCAGGGTGTGGATCACTCACTGTGTAAGTGTACAGAGTTAATGTTTATTCAGGGTAAGAGTCATTCACTGTGTAACTGTACAGAGTCAGTGTTTATTCACGGTATGGATCACTCCATGTGTAACTGTACAGAGTCACTGTTTATTCAGGGTAAAGTTCACTCACTGTGTAACTGTACAGATTCACTGTTTATTCAGGGTAAGGATCAACCACTGTGTAACTGTATAGAGTCACTGTTCATTCATGGTAAGGATCACTCACTGTGTAACTGTACAGAGTCACTGTTTATCCAAGGTAAGGATCACTCACTGTGTAACTGTAAAAAATCACTGTTTATTCAGGGTAAAGGTCACTCACTGTGTAACTGTACAGAGTCACTGTTTATTCAGGGTAAGGATCACTCACTGTGTAACTGTACAGAGTCACTGTTTATCCAAGGTAAGGATCACTCACTGTGTAACTGTACAGAGTCACTGTTTATCCAAGGTATGAATCACTCACAGTGTAACTCTACAGAGTCACTGTTTATCCAAGGTAAGGGTCACTCACTGTGTAACTGTACAGAGTCACAGTTTATTCAGGGTAAGGATCACTCACTGTGTAACTGTACAGAGTCACTGTTTATTCAGGGTAAGGGTCTCTCACTGTATAACTGTACAGAGTCACTGTTTATTCAGGGTAAAGGTCACACACTGTCTAACTGTACAGAGTCAATGTTTATTCAGGGTAAGGATCACTCACTGTGTAAATGTACAGAGTCACTGTTTATTCAGGGTAAGGTTCACTCACTGTGTAACTGTACAGGTACACTGTTAATTCAGGGTAAGAATCACTCACTTTTTAACTGTACAGAGTTACAGTTTATTCAGGATAAGAATCGCTCAAAGTGTAACTGTACAGAGTCACTATTTATTCAGGGTAACGGTCACTCACTGAGTAACTGTACAGTGTTACTGTTTATTCAGGGTAAGGATCACTCTCTCTGTAACTGGACAGAGTCACTGTTTATTCAGGGTAACGGTCACTCACTGAGTAACTGTACAGTGTTACTGTTTATCCAAGGTAAGGATCACTCACTGTGTAACTGTACAGAGTCACTGTTTATCCAAGGTATGAATCACTCACAGTGTAACTCTACAGAGTCACTGTTTATCCAAGGTAAGGGTCACTCACTGTGTAACTGTACAGAGTCACAGTTTATTCAGGGTAAGGATCACTCACTGTGTAACTGTACAGATTCACTGTTTATTCTGTGAAAAGGTCACTCACTGTGTAACTGTACAGAGTCACTGTTTATTCAGGGTAAGGGTCTCTCACTGTATAACTGTACAGAGTCACTGTTTATTCAGGGTAAAGGTCACACACTGTCTAACTGTACAGAGTCAATGTTTATTCAGGGTAAGGATCACTCACTGTGTAAATGTACAGAGTCACTGTTTATTCAGGGTAAGGTTCACTCACTGTGTAACTGTACAGGTACACTGTTAATTCAAGGTAAGAATCACTCACTTTTTAACTGTACAGAGTTACAGTTTATTCAGGATAAGAATCGCTCAAAGTGTAACTGTACAGAGTCACTATTTATTCAGGGTAACGGTCACTCACTGAGTAACTGTACAGTGTTACTGTTTATTCAGGGTAAGGATCACTCTCTCTGTAACTGGACAGAGTCACTGTTTATTCAGGGTATGGATCACTCCATGTGTAACTCTACAGATTCACTGTTTATTCAGGGTAAAGTTCACTCACTGTCTAACTGTACAGAGTCACTGTTTATTCAGGGTAAGGATCAATCACTGTGTAAGTGGACAGAGTCACTGTTTATTCAGGGTAAGAGTCATTCACTGTGTAACTGTACAGAGTCACTGTTCATTCATGGTAAGGATCACTCACTGTGTAACTGTACAGAGTCACTGTTTATTCAGGGTAAAGGTCACTCACTGTCTAACTGTACAGAGTCAATGTATATTCAGGGTAAGGATCACTCACTGTGTAAATGTACAGAGTCACTGTTTATTCAGGGTAAAGGTCACTCACTGTGTAACTGTACAGAGTCACTGTTTATTCAGGGTAACGATCACTCACTGTGTAACTGTACAGAGTCACTGTTTATTCAGGTTAAGGATCACTCACTGTGTAACTGTACAGATTCACTGTTTATTCTGTGAAAAGGTCACTCACTGTGTAACTGTACAGAGACACTCTCTATTCAGGGTAAGGATCACTCACTGTCTAACTGTACAGAGTCACTGTTTATTCAGGGTAATGGTCACACACTGTCTAACTGTACAGAGTCAATGTATATTCAGGGTAAGGATCGCTCACTGTGTAAATGTACAGAGTCACTGTTTATTGAGGGTAAGGGTCACTCACTGTGTAACTATACAGGTACTCTGTTAATTCAGGGTAAGAATCACTCACTTTGTAACTGTACAGAGTTACAGTTTATTCAGGATAAGAATCGCTCAAAGTGTAACTGTACAGAGTCACTATTTATTCAGGGTAACGGTCACTCACTGAGTAACTGTACAGTGTTACTGTTTATTCAGGGTAAGAATCACTCTCTGTAACTGGACAGAGTCACTGTTTATTCAGTGTAAAGGTCACTCAATGTGTAACTACAGACTCACTGTTTATTCAGGGTAAAGTTCACTCACTGTGTAACTGTACAGAGTCACTGTCTATTCAGGGTAAGGATCACTCACTGTGTAACTGTACAGAGTCACTGTTTATTCAGGGTAATTATCATTCACTGTGTAACTGGTCAGAGTCACTGTTTATTCAGGGTAAGGATCACTCATTGTGTTACTGTAGAGAGTCAATCTTTATTCAGGTTAATGATCACTCATTTTGTAAATGTACAGAGTCACTGGTTAATCAGGGTAAGGAAAACTCACTATGTAACTGTACAGAGTCAATGTTTATTCAGGGTAAGGTTCACTCACTGTGTAACTGTACAGAATCACTGTTTATTCAGGGTAAGGATCACTCTCTCTGTAACTGTACAGAGTCAATGTTTATTCAGGGTAAGGATCACTCACTGTGTAACTGTACAGATTCACTGTTTATTCAGGGTAAGGATCACTCACTGTGTAACTGTACAGATTCACTGTTTATTCAGGGTAAGGATCACTCACTGTGTAACTGTACAGATTCACTGTTTATTCAGGGTAAAGCTCACACACTGTGTAACTGTACAGGGTCACTGTTTATTCAGGGTAAGGGTCAATCACTGTGTACCTGTACAGAGTCACTGTTTATTCAGGGTAAGGGTCACTCACTGTGTACCTGTACAGAGTCACTGTTTATTCAGGGTAAGGGTCAGTCACTGTGTACCTGTACAGAGTCACTGTTTATTCAGGGTAAGGATCACTCACTGTGTAAATGTACAGGTACACTGTTAATTCAGGGTAAGAATCACTCACTTTATAACTGTACAGAGTTACAGTTTATTCAGGATAAGAATCGCTCAAAGTGTAACTGTACAGAGTCACTGTTTATTCAGGGTAAGGTTCACTCACTGAGTAACTGTACAGAGTTACTGTTTATTCAGGGTAAGGATCACTCACTGTGTAACTGTACAGAGTCAATGTTTATTCAGGGTAAGGATCACTCACTGTGTAACTGTACAGAGTCAATGTTTATACAGGTAAGGATCCCTCACTGTGTAACTGTACAGAGTCACTGTTTATTCTGTGTAAGGGTTACTCACTGTGTAACTGTACAGGGTCAATGTTTATTCAGGGTAAGGCTCATTCACTGTGTATATGTACAGAGTCACTGTTTATTCAGGGTAAGGATCACTCACTGTGTAACTGTACAGAGTCACTGTTTATTCAGGGTAAGGATCACTCACTGTGTAACTGTACAGAGTCACTGTTTATTCTGTGTAAGTGTTACTCACTGTGTAACTGTACAGGGTCAATGTTTATTCAGGGTAAGGATCACTCACTGTGTAACTGTACAGATTCACTGTTTATTCAGGGTAAAGCTCACACACTGTGTAACTGTACAGGGTCACTGTTTATTCAGGGTAAGGGTCACTCACTGTGTACCTGTACAGAGTCACTGTTTATTCAGGGTAAGGGTCACTCACTGTGTACCTGTACAGAGTCACTGTTTATTCAGGGTAAGGGTCACTCACTGTGTACCTGTACAGAGTCACTCTTTATTCAGGGTAAGGATCACTCACTGTGTAATTGTACAGAGTCACTGTTTATTCAGGGTAAGGATCACTCACTGTGTAACTGTACAGTGTCACTGTTTATTCAGGGTAAGGATCACTCACTGTATAAATGTACAGGTACACTGTTAATTCAGGGTAAGAATCACTCACTTTGTAACTGTACAGAGTTACAGTTTATTCAGGATAAGAATCGCTCAAAGTGTAACTGTACAGAGTCACTGTTTATTCAGGGTAAGGGTCACTCACTGAGTAACTGTACAGAGTTACTGTTTATTCAGGGTAAGGATCCCTCACTGTGTAACTGTACAGAGTCATTGTTTATTCAGGGTAAGGATCGCTCACTGTGTAACTGTACAGAGTCACTGTTTATTCTGTGTAAGGGTTACTCACTGTGTAACTGTACAGGGTCAATGTTTATTCAGGGTAAGGCTCATTCACTGTGTATATGTACAGAGTCACTGTTTATTCAGGGTATGGATCACTCACTGTGTAACTGTACAGAGTCAATGATTATTCAGGGTAAGGATCACTCACTGTGTAACTGTACAGAGTCACTGTTTATTCTGTGTAAGTGTTACTCACTGTGTAACTGTACAGGGTCAATGTTTATTCAGGGTAAGGATCACTCACTGTGTAACTGTACAGATTCACTGTTTATTCCGGGTAAGGATCACTCACTGTGTAACTGTACAGATTCACTGTTTATTCAGGGTAAGGATCACTCACTGTGTAACAGTACAGATTCACTGTTTATTCAGGGTAAAGCTCACACACTGTGTAACTGTACAGGGTCACTGTTTATTCAGGGTAAGGGTCACTCACTGTGTACCTGTACAGAGTCACTGTTTATTCAGGGTAAGGGTCACTCACTGTGTACCTGTACAGAGTCACTGTTTATTCAGAGTAAGGGTCACTCACTGTGTACCTGTACAGAGTCACTTTTTATTCAGGGTAAGGATCACTCACTGTGTAATTGTACAGAGTCACTGTTTATTCAGGGTAAGGATCACTCACTGTGTAACTGTACAGTGTCACTGTTTATTCAGGGTAAGGATCACTCACTGTGTAAATGTACAGGTACACTTTTAATTCAGGGTAAGAATCACTCACTTTGTAACTGTACAGAGTTACAGATTATTCAGGATAAGAATCGCTCAAAGTGTAACTGTACAGAGTCACTGTTTATTCAGGGTAAGGTTCACTCACTGAGTAACTGTACAGAGTTACTGTTTATTCAGGGTAAGGATCACTCACTGTGTAACTGTACAGAGTCAATGTTTATTCAGGGTAAGGATCCCTCACTGTTTAACTGTACAGAGTCAATGTTTATACAGGTAAGGATCGCTCACTGTGTAACTGTACAGAGTCACTGTTTATTCTGTGTAAGGGTTACTCACTGTGTAACTGTACAGGGTCAATGTTTATTCAGGGTAAGGATCACTCACTGTGTAACTGTACAGATTCAGTGCTTGTTCAGGGTAAGGGTCACTCACGGTTTAACTGTACAGGTACATTGTTAATTCAGGGTAAGAATCACTCACTTTGTAACTGTACAGAGTTATAGTTTATTCGGGATAAGAATCACACAAACTGTAACTGTGCAGAGTCAATATCTATTCAGGGTGTGGATCACTCACTGTGTAACTGTAAAGAGTCACTGTTTATTCAGATTAATGGTCACTCACCGTGTAACTCTGCAGAGTTACTGTTTATTCAGGGTAATGATCACTCACTGTGTAACTGTACAGAGTCACTGTTTATTCAGTGTAAAGGTCACTCACTGTGTAACTCTACAGAGTCACTGTTCATTCAGTGTAAAGTTCACTCACTGTGTAACTGTACAGAGTCACTCTTTATTCAGGGTAAATGTCACTCACTGTGTAACTCTGCAGAGTCACTGTTTATTCAGGGTAAGGATCATTCAGTGTGTAACTGTACAGAGTCACTGTTTATTCAGGGTATGGATCACTCACTGTGTACCTGTACAGAGTCACTGTTTATTCAGGTTAAGGGTCACTCACTTTGTAACTCTACAGAGTCACTGTTTATTCAGGGTAAAGTTCACTCACTGTGTAAGTGTACAGAGTCACTGTTTATTCAGGGTAAGGGTCACTCACTGTGTAACTGTACAGAGTCACTGTTTATTCAGGGTAAGGGTCACTCACTGTGTAACTGTACAGAATCACTGTTTATTCAGGGTAAGGGTCACTCACTGTGTAACTGTTCAGAGTCACTGTTTATTCAGGGTATTGTTCACACACTGTGTAACTGTACAGTCACTTTTTATTCAGGGTAAAGTTCACTCACTGTGTAACTGTACAGAGTCACTGTTTATTCAGTTTAAGGGTCACACACTGTGTAACTGTACAGAGTCAATGTTTATTCAGGGTAAGGATCACTCACTATGTAACTGTACAGAGTCACTTTTTATTCAGGGTAATGACCACTCACTGAGTAACTGTTGCAGATTCACTGTTTATTCTGGGTAAGGGTCACTCACTGTGTAACTGGACAGAGTCACTGCTTATTCAGGGTAAGGATCACTCACTATGTAACTGTACAGTCACTTTTTATTCAGGGTAAAGTTCACTCACTGTGTAACTGTACAGAGTCACTGTTTATTCAGTTTAAGGGTCACACACTGTGTAACTGTACAGAGTCAATGTTTATTCAGGGTAAGGATCACTCACTATGTAACTGTACAGAGTCACTTTTTATTCAGGGTAATGACCACTCACTGAGTAACTGTTGCAGATTCACTGTTTATTCTGGGTAAGGGTCACTCACTGTGTAACTGGACAGAGTCACTGCTTATTCAGGGTAAGGATCACTCACTATGTAACTGTACAGAGTCACTTTTTATTCAGGGTAATGACCACTCACTGAGTAACTGTGCAGATTCACTGTTTATTCAGGGTAAGGGTCACTCACTGTGTAACTGTACAGAGTCACTGCTTATTCAGGGTAAGGGTCACTCACTGTGTAACTGTACAGAGTCACTTTTTATTCAGTGTAATGACCACTTATTGAGTAACTGTGCAGATTCACTGTTTATTCAGGGTAAGGATCACTCACTGTGTAACTGTACAGAGTCACTGCTTATTCAGGGTAAGGGTCACTCACTGTGTAACTTTGCCGAGTCACTGTTTATTCAGCAGGATAAGGATCACTCACTGTGTAACTGTACAGAGTCACTGTTTATTCAGGGTAATGACCACTTACTGTGTAACTGTACAGAGTCACTGCTTATTCAGGGTAAGGATCACTCACTGTGTAACTGTACAGACTCCCTGATTATTGAGGGTATGTTTCACTCACTGTTTAATTCTGTTGTTTTTTGCAGATGATTATGGGAGATTTGTTGCGATTTTGCTGGTTAATGTTTATGGTTCTTCTAGGATTCACCGCAGGTTAGTCTTAATTCTCCCACCCCTGCGTCAATGAGGAGGGGGGTGATTCATCCAGGTTTCCTGCTCCCCATCCCTGTCCGCTGACCCCTGGGTTAGGGAGGGGGGTGTGAATCAGCCCGGGTTCCTGCTCCCCATCCCTGTCCACTGACCCCTGGGTTAGGGAGGGGGGTGAATCAGCCCGGGTTCCTGCTCCGCATCCCTGTCCACTGACCCCTGGGTTAGGGAGGATGGAGTGAGTGTGAAAGTGAAGTTGGGGAATGGTATCCCTCTCGATTTGCATTGATTCCACCTTTGGGAGTGGAACTGTTGACTGACCATGTGCTTGTCTCTTTCTCTCTCTCTCTCTCTCTTCCTCGCTCCCTCTCTCCCCATCGTCCCTCACGTTCTCTCTCCCTCGCTCCCTTTCTCTTTTATTCTCCCTGCACCTCTCTCAACTTTGCCCTTACCTTCCCCCTTTCTCCTCTTTCTCTCCACTACATCTCTCTCTCTACCATTCCCATTCCCTCTCTCTCTGCCTCTGTCCATCTCTCTGTCTCTGTCTCACTCTGTCTCTTTCTCTCTGTCTGTGTCTCTCCATCTGTCTCTTTCTTTCTCTCCATCTGTCCGTCTCTCCATATGTCCCTTTCTCTCTCTGTCCCTCTCTCTCTTTCCCCCTCTCTCATCTCTGTCCCGCTCCCTCTCTGTCCCGCTCCCTCTCTGTCCCTCTCTCTCTGTCCCGCTCTCTCTCTGTCCCACTGTCCCTCTGTCCCTCTCTCTCTGTCCCGCTGTCTCACTGTCCAATCTCTCTCTGTCCCGCTCCCTCTCTGTCCCGCTCCCTCTCTGTCCCTCTCTCTCTCTGTCCCCCTCTCTCTCTGTCCCGCTCCCTCTCTGTCGCTCTCTCTCTCTGTCCCGCTCTCTCTCTGTCCCACTGTCCCTCTGTCCCTCTCTCTCTGTCCCGCTGTCTCACTGTCCAATCTCTCTCTGTCCTGCTCTCTCTGTCCCTCTTTCTGTACTGTTCTCTCTATCTATCCCTCTCGCTCTGTCCCTCCCTCTCTGTCCCTCTCTCACTGTCCCCCTCTCTCTCTGTCCCACTGTCCCTCTGTCCCTCTCTCTCTGTCCCGCTGTCTCACTGTCCAATCTCTCTCTGTCCTGCTCTCTCTGTCCCTCTTTCTGTACTGTTCTCTCTATCTATCCCTCTCGCTCTGTCCCTCCCTCTCTGTCCCTCTCTCACTGTCCCCCTCTCTCTCTGTCCCACTGTCTCTCTGTCCCTCTCTCTCTCTGTCCCGCTCCCTCTCTGTCCCTCTCTCTCTCTGTCCCTCTCTCTCTCTGTCCCTCTCTCACTGTCCCCCTCTCTCTCTGTCCCTCTCTCTCTGTCCCACTGTCTCTCTGTCCCTCTCTCTCTCTGTCCCGCTCCCTCTCTGTCCCTCTCTCTCTCTGTCCCTCTCTCTCTCTGTCCCTCTCTCTCTCTGTCCCCTTCTCTCTCTGTCCCGCTCCCTCTCTGTCCCGCTCTCTCTGTCCCTCTCTCTCTCTGTCCCCCTCTCTCTCTGTCCCGCTCCCTCTCTGTCCCGCTCTCTCTCTGTCCCGCTCCCTCTCTGTCGCTCTCTCTCTCTGTCCCGCTCTCTCTCTGTCCCACTGTCCCTCTGTCCCTCTCTCTCTGTCCCGCTGTCTCACTGTCCAATCTCTCTCTGTCCTGCTCTCTCTGTCCCTCTTTCTGTACTGTTCTCTCTATCTATCCCTCTCGCTCTGTCCCTCCCTCTCTGTCCCTCTCTCACTGTCCCCCTCTCTCTCTGTCCCACTGTCTCTCTGTCCCTCTCTCTCTCTGTGCCGCTCCCTCTCTGTCCCTCTCTCTCTGTCCCACTGTCTCTCTGTCCCTCTCTCTCTCTGTGCCGCTCCCTCTCTGTCCCTCTCTCTCTGTCCCACTGTCTCTCTGTCCCTCTCTCTCTCTGTGCCGCTCCCTCTCTGTCCCTCTCTTTCTCTGTCCCTCTCTCTCTCTGCCGCTCACTCTCTGTCCCGCTCTCTCTCTGTCCCTCTCTCTCTGTCCCGCTCTCTCTGTCCCGCTCTCTCTCTGTCCCCTTCTCTCTCTGTCCCGCTCCCTCTCTGTCCCTCTCTCTCTGTCCCTCTCTCTCTGTGCCGCTCCCTCTCTGTCCCTCTCTTTCTCTGTCCCTCTCTTTCTCTGTCCCTCTCTCTCTGTCCCGCTCTCTCTCTGTCCCCTTCTCTCTCTGTCCCTCTCTCTCTGTCCCGCTCCCTCTCTGTCCCTCTCTTTCTCTGTCCCTTTCTCTCTGTCCCACTCTCTCTGTCCCCTTCTCTCTCTGTGCCGCTCCCTCTCTGTCCCTCTCTTTCTTTGTCCCTCTCTTTCTCTGTCCCTCTCTCTCTGTCCCGCTCTCTCTCTGTCCCCTTCTCTCTCTGTCCCTCTCTCTCTGTCCCGCTCCCTCTCTGTCCCTCTCTTTCTCTGTCCCTCCCTCTCTGTCCCTCTCTTTCTCTGTCCCTCTCTCTCTGTCCCACTCTCTCTCTGTCCCGCTCCCTCTCTGTCCCTCTCTCTCTGTCCCCTTCTCTCTCTGTGCCGCTCCCTCTCTGTCCCTCTCTCTCTGTCCCACTCTCTCTCTGTCCCCTTCTCTCTCTGTCCCTCTCTCTCTCTGTCCCTCCCTCTCTGTCCCTCTCTCTCTCTGTCCCGCTCCCTCTCTGTCCCCATCTCTCTCTGTCCCACTCTCTCTCTGTCCCTCTCTCTCTGTCCCACTCTCTCTCTGTCCCCTTCTCTCTCTGTCCCTCTCTCTCTCTGTCCCTCCCTCTCTGTCCCTCTCTCTCTCTGTCCCGCTCCCTCTCTGTCCCCGTCTCTCTCTGTCCCGCTCCCTCTCTGTCCCCATCTCTCTCTGTCCCACTCTCTCTCTGTCCCTCTCTCTCTGTCCTACTCTTTCTCTGTCCCCATCTCTCTCTGTCCCACTCTCTCTCTGTCCCCATCTCTCTCTGTCCCACTCTCTCTCTGTCCCTCTCTCTCTGTCCCTCTCTCTCTGTCCCTCTCTCTCTGTCCCTCTCTCTCTGTCCCTCTCTCTCTGTCCCGCTCTCTCTCTGTCCCCTTCTCTCTCTGTCCCGCTCTCTCTCTGTCCCCTTCTCTCTCTGTCCCTCCCTCTCTGTCCCGCTCCCTCTCTGTCCCTCTCTCTCTGTCCCACTCTCTCTCTGTCCATCTCTCTCTGTCCCACTCTCTCTCTGTCCCTCTCTCTCTGTCCTACTCTTTCTCTGTCCCGCTCCCTCTCTGTCCCGCTCTCTCTCTGTCCCCTTCTCTCTCTGTCCCTCTCTCTCTGTCCCTCTCTCTCTGTCCCTCTCTCTCTGTCCCGCTCTCTCTCTGTCCCCTTCTCTCTCTGTCCCGCTCTCTCTCTGTCCCCTTCTCTCTCTGTCCCTCCCTCTCTGTCCCGCTCCCTCTCTGTCCCTCTCTCTCTGTCCCACTCTCTCTCTGTCCCTCTCTCTCTGTCCTACTCTTTCTCTGTCCCGCTCTCTCTCTGTCCCTCTCTCTCTCTGTCCCGCTCTCTCTCTGTCCCTCTCTCTCTCTGTCCCGCTCCCTCTCTGTCCCCTTCTCTCTCTGTCCCGCTCTCTCTCTGTCCCGCTCCCTCTCTGTCCCTCTCTCTCTGTCCCTCTCTCTCTGTCCCGCTCTCTCTCTGTCCCCTTCTCTCTCTGTCCCTCCCTCTCTGTCCCGCTCCCTCTCTGTCCCTCTCTCTCTGTCCCACTCTCTCTCTGTCCCTCTCTCTCTGTCCCTCTCTCTCTCTGTCCCTCCCTCTCTGTCCCTCTCTCTCTCTGTCCCGCTCCCTCTCTGTCCCCGTCTCTCTCTGTCCCGCTCCCTCTCTGTCCCCATCTCTCTCTGTCCCGCTCTCTCTGTCCCGCTCCCTCTCTGTCCCCTTCTCTCTCTGTCCCGCTCTCTCTCTGTCCCGCTCCCTCTCTGTCCCTCTCTCTCTGTCCCTCTCTCTCTGTCCCGCTCTCTCTCTGTCCCCTTCTCTCTCTGTCCCTCCCTCTCTGTCCCGCTCCCTCTCTGTCCCTCTCTCTCTCTGTCCCACTCTCTCTCTGTCCCTCCCTCTCTGTCCCGCTCCCTCTCTGTCCCTCTCTCTCTGTCCCACTCTCTCTCTGTCCCTCTCTCTCTGTCCCTCTCTCTCTCTGTCCCTCCCTCTCTGTCCCTCTCTCTCTCTGTCCCGCTCCCTCTCTGTCCCTCTCTCTCTGTCCCGCTCCCTCTCTGTCCCCATCTCTCTCTGTCCCACTCTCTCTCTGTCCCTCTCTCTCTGTCCTACTCTTTCTCTGTCCCCATCTCTCTCTGTCCCACTCTCTCTCTGTCCCCATCTCTCTCTGTCCCACTCTCTCTCTGTCCCTCTCTCTCTGTCCCGCTCTCTCTGTCCCTCTCTCTCTGTCCCGCTCTCTCTCTGTCCCCTTCTCTCTCTGTCCCGCTCTCTCTCTGTCCCCTTCTCTCTCTGTCCCTCCCTCTCTGTCCCGCTCCCTCTCTGTCCCTCTCTCTCTGTCCCACTCTCTCTCTGTCCCTCTCTCTCTGTCCTACTCTTTCTCTGTCCCGCTCCCTCTCTGTCCCGCTCTCTCTCTGTCCCTCTCTCTCTCTGTCCCACTCTCTCTCTGTCCCTCCCTCTCTGTCCCGCTCCCTCTCTGTCCCTCTCTCTCTGTCCCACTCTCTCTCTGTCCCTCTCTCTCTGTCCTACTCTTTCTCTGTCCCGCTCCCTCTCTGTCCCGCTCTCTCTCTGTCCCCTTCTCTCTCTGTCCCTCTCTCTCTGTCCCTCTCTCTCTGTCCCTCTCTCTCTGTCCCGCTCTCTCTCTGTCCCCTTCTCTCTCTGTCCCGCTCTCTCTCTGTCCCTCCCTCTCTGTCCCGCTCCCTCTCTGTCCCTCTCTCTCTGTCCCACTCTCTCTCTGTCCCTCTCTCTCTGTCCTACTCTTTCTCTGTCCCGCTCTCTCTCTGTCCCTCTCTCTCTCTGTCCCGCTCTCTCTCTGTCCCTCTCTCTCTCTGTCCCGCTCCCTCTCTGTCCCTCTCTCTCTGTCCCTCTCTCTCTGTGCCGCTCCCTCTCTGTCCCTCTCTTTCTCTGTCCCTCTCTCTCTCTGTCCCGCTCCCTCTCTGTCCCTCTCTCTCTCTGTCCCTCTCTCTCTGTGCCGCTCCCTCTCTGTCCCGCTCTCTCTCTGTCCCGCTCCCTCTCTGTCCCCCTCTCTCTCTGTCCCGCTCCCTCTCTGTCCCTCTCTTTCTCTGTCCCTCTCTCTCTGTCCCTCTCTCTCTGTCCCTCTCTCTCTGTCCCTCTCTCTCTGTCCCTCTCTCTCTGTCCCGCTCCCTCTCTGTCCCTCTCTTTCTCTGTCCCTCTCTCTCTGTCCCTCTCTCTCTGTCCCTCTCTTTCTCTGTCCCTCTCTCTCTGTCCCTCTCTCTCTGTCCCTCTCTCTCTCTGTCCCTCTCTCTCTGTCCCTCTCTCTCTGTCCCGCTCCCTCTCTGTCCCTCTCTTTCTCTGTCCCTCTCTTTCTCTGTCCCTCCCTCTCTGTCCCTCTCTTTCTCTGTCCCTCTCTCTCTGTCCCTCTCTCTCTGTCCCTCTCTCTCTGTCCCTCTCTCTCTGTCCCGCTCCCTCTCTGTCCCTCTCTTTCTCTGTCCCTCTCTCTCTGTCCCTCTCTCTCTGTCCCTCTCTCTCTCTGTCCCTCTCTCTCTCTGTCCCGCTCCCTCTCTGTCCCGCTCTCTCTCTGTCCCGCTCCCTCTCTGTCCCCCTCTCTCTCTGTCCCGCTCCCTCTCTGTCCCTCTCTTTCTCTGTCCCTCTCTCTCTGTCCCTCTCTCTCTGTCCCGCTCTCTCTCTGTCCCCTTCTCTCTCTGTGCCGCTCCCTCTCTGTCCCTCTCTTTCTCTGTCCCTCTCTCTCTGTGCCGCTCCCTCTCTGTCCCTCTCTTTCTCTGTCCCTCTCTCTCTGTGCCGCTCCCTCTCTGTCCCTCTCTTTCTCTGTCCCTCTCTCTCTGTGCCGCTCCCTCTCTGTCCCTCTCTTTCTCTGTCCCTCTCTCTCTCTGCCGCTCTCTCTCTGTCCCTCTCTCTCTGTCCCTCTCTCTCTGTCCCGCTCTCTCTGTCCCGCTCCCTCTCTGTCCCTCTCTCTCTCTGTCCCTCTCTCTCTGTCCCGCTCCCTCTCTGTCCCTCTCTTTCTCTGTCCCGCTCCCTCTCTGTCCCTCTCTCTCTGTCCCTCTCTCTCTCTGTCCCTCTCTCTCTGTCCCTCTCTTTCTCTGTCCCTCTCTCTCTGTCCCGCTCTCTCTCTGTCCCTCTCTCTCTGTCCCGCTCCCTCTCTGTCCCTCTCTCTCTCTGTCCCTCTCTCTCTGTCTCGCTCCCTCTCTGTCCCTCTCTTTCTCTGTCCCGCTCCCTCTCTGTCCCTCTCTCTCTCTGTCCCGCTCCCTCTCTGTCCCTCTCTCTCTCTGTCCCTCTCTCTCTGTCCCTCTCTCTCTCTGTCCCTCTCTCTCTGTCCCTCTCTTTCTCTGTCCCTCTCTCTCTGTCCCGCTCTCTCTCTGTCCCTCTCTCTCTCTGTCCCGCTCCCTCTCTGTCCCTCTCTCTCTCTGTCCCTCTCTCTCTGTCCCTCTCTCTCTCTGTCCCTCTCTCTCTGTCCTACTCTTTCTCTGTCCCGCTCTCTCTCTGTCCCTCTCTCTCTCTGTCCCGCTCTCTCTCTGTCCCCTTCTCTCTCTGTCCCGCTCCCTCTCTGTCCCTCTCTCTCTGTCCCTCTCTCTCTGTCCCTCCCTCTCTGTCCCTCTCTCTCTCTGTCCCTCTCTCTCTCTGTGCCGCTCCCTCTCTGTCCCTCTCTTTCTCTGTCCCTCTCTCTCTCTGTCCCGCTCCCTCTCTGTCCCTCTCTCTCTGTCCCTCTCTCTCTCTGTGCCGCTCCCTCTCTGTCCCTCTCTCTCTGTGCCTCTCTCTCTCTGTCCCGCTCCCTCTCTGTCCCTCTCTCTCTCTGTCCCTCTCTCTCTCTGTCCCTCTCTCTCTGTCCCGCTCCCTCTCTGTCCCTCTCTTTCTCTGTCCCTCTCTCTCTGTCCCTCTCTCTCTGTCCCGCTCTCTCTCTGTCCCCTTCTCTCTCTGTGCCGCTCCCTCTCTGTCCCTCTCTTTCTCTGTCCCTCTCTCTCTGTCCCGCTCCCTCTCTGTCCCTCTCTCTCTCTGTCCCTCTCTCTCTGTGCCGCTCCCTCTCTGTCCCTCTCTTTCTCTGTCCCTCTCTCTCTGTGCCGCTCACTCTCTGTCCCGCTCCCTCTCTGTCCCTCTCTCTCTCTGCCGCTCTCTCTCTGTCCCTCTCTCTCTGTCCCGCTCTCTCTGTCCCGCTCCCTCTCTGTCCCTCTCTCTCTCTGTCCCGCTCTCTCTGTCCCGCTCCCTCTTTGTCCCTCTCTTTCTCTGTCCCGCTCTCTCTGTCCCGCTCCCTCTCTGTCCCTCTCTCTCTGTCCCTCTCTCTCTGTCCCGCTCCCTCTCTGTCCCTCTCTTTCTCTGTCCCGCTCCCTCTCTGTCCCTCTCTTTCTCTGTCCCGCTCCCTCTCTGTCCCTCTCTCTCTCTGTCCCTCTCTCTCTGTCCCTCTCTCTCTGTCCCTCTCTCTCTCTGTCCCTCTCTCTCTTTCCCTCCCTCTCTCTGTCCCGCTCTCTCTGTCCCTCTCTCTCTGTCCCTCTCTCTCTCTGTGCCGCTCCCTCTCTGTCCCTCTCTTTCTCTGTCCCGCTCTCTCTCTGTCCCTCTCTTTCTCTGTCCCTCTCTCTCTGTCCCTCTCTTTCTCTGTCCCTCTCTTTCTCTGTCCCTCTCTCTCTGTCCCGCTCCCTCTCTGTCCCCTTCTCTCTCTGTCCCGCTCCCTCTCTGTCCCTCTCTCTCTCTGTCCCTCTCTCTCTGTCCCTCTCTCTCTGTCCCGCTCTCTCTGTGCCGCTCCCTCTCTGTCCCTCTCTTTCTCTGTCCCTCTCTCTCTGTCCCTCTCTTTCTGTGCCGCTCCCTCTCTGTCCCTCTCTTTCTCTGTCCCTCTCTCTCTGTCCCTCTCTTTCTCTGTCCCCTTCCCTCTCTGTGCCGCTCCCTCTCTGCCCCCTCTCTCTCTGTCCCTCTCTCTCTGTCCCTCTCTCTCTGTCCCGCTCTCTCTCTGTCCCTCTCTCTCTTTCCCTCCCTCTCTGTCCCGCTCCCTCTCTGTCCCTCTCTCTCTCTGTCCCTCTCTCTCTGTGCCGCTCCCTCTCTGTCCCTCTCTTTCTCTGTCCCGCTCTCTCTCTGTCCCTCTCTTTCTCTGTCCCTCTCTCTCTGTCCCTCTCTTTCTCTGTCCCTCTCTTTCTCTGTCCCTCTCTCTCTGTCCCGCTCCCTCTCTGTCCCCTTCTCTCTCTGTCCCGCTCCCTCTCTGTCCCTCTCTCTCTCTGTCCCTCTCTCTCTGTCCCTCTCTCTCTGTCCCGCTCTCTCTGTGCCGCTCCCTCTCTGTCCCTCTCTTTCTCTGTCCCTCTCTCTCTGTCCCTCTCTTTCTGTGCCGCTCCCTCTCTGTCCCTCTCTTTCTCTGTCCCTCTCTCTCTGTCCCTCTCTTTCTCTGTCCCCTTCCCTCTCTGTGCCGCTCCCTCTCTGCCCCCTCTCTCTCTGTCCCGCTCTCTCTCTGTCCCTCTCTCTCTCTGTCCCACTCTCTCTCTGTCCCTCTCTCTCTGTCCCGCTCCCTCTCTGTCCCTCTCTCTCTGTCCCGCTCCCTCTCTGTCCCGCTCCCTCTCTGTCCCGCTCTCTCTGTCCCGCTCCCTCTCTGTCCCGCTCCCTCTCTGTCCCGCTCTCTCTGTCCCGCTCCCTCTCTGTCCCTCTCTTTCTCTGTCCCTCTCTCTCTGTGCCGCTCCCTCTCTGTCCCTCTCTCTCTGTGCCGCTCCCTCTCTGTCCCTCTCTTTCTCTGTCCCTCTCTCTCTGTGCCGCTCCCTCTCTGTCCCTCTCTCTCTGTCCCTCTCTTTCTCTGTCCCTCTCTCTCTGTGCCGCTCCCTCTCTGTCCCTCTCTTTCTCTGTCCCTCTCTCTCTGTCCCGCTCCCTCTCTGTCCCGCTCCCTCTCTGTCCCTCTCTCTCTCTGTCCCTCTCTCTCTCTGTCCCGCTCCCTCTCTGTCCCTCTCTCTCTCTGTCCCCTTCTCTCTCTGTGCCGCTCCCTCTCTGTCCCTCTCTTTCTCTGTCCCTCTCTCTCTGTGCCGCTCCCTCTCTGTCCCTCTCTTTCTCTGTCCCTCTCTCTCTGTGCCGCTCTCTCTCTGTCCCCTTCTCTCTCTGTGCCGCTCCCTCTCTGTCCCTCTCTTTCTCTGTCCCTCTCTCTCTGTCCCGCTCTCTCTCTGTCCCTCTCTTTCTCTGTCCCCTTCTCTCTCTGTGCCGCTCCCTCTCTGTCCCTCTCTTTCTCTGTCCCTCTCTCTCTGTCCCGCTCCCTCTCTGTCCCGCTCTCTCTCTGTCCCGCTCCCACTCTGTCCCTCTCTTTCTCTGTCCCTCTCTCTCTCTGTCCCTCTCTTTCTCTGTCCCCTTCTCTCTCTGTGCCGCTCCCTCTCTGTCCCACTCCCTCTCTGTCCCCCTCTCTCTCTGTCCCGCTCCCTCTCTGTCCCGCTCTCTCTCTGTCCCTCTCTCTCTCTGTCCCGCTCCCTCTCTGTCCCGCTCTCTCTCTGTCCCGCTCCCTCTCTGTCCCTCTCTTTCTCTGTCCCTCTCTCTCTGTCCCGCTCCCTCTCTGTCCCTCTCTCTCTCTGTCCCTCTCTCTCTCTGTCCCGCTCTCTCTCTGTCCCTCTCTCTCTCTGTCCCTCTCTCTCTCTGTCCCGCTCCCTCTCTGTCCCTCTCTCTCTCTGTCCCCTTCTCTCTCTGTGCCGCTCCCTCTCTGTCCCTCTCTTTCTCTCTCCCTCTCTCTCTGTGCCGCTCTCTCTCTGTCCCCTTCTCTCTCTGTGCCGCTCCCTCTCTGTCCCTCTCTTTCTCTGTCCCCTTCTCTCTCTGTGCTGCTCCCTCTCTGTCCCTCTCTTTCTCTGTCCCTCTCTCTCTGTCCCGCTCTCTCTCTGTCCCTCTCTTTCTCTGTCCCCTTCTCTCTCTGTGCCGCTCCCTCTCTGTCCCTCTCTTTCTCTGTCCCTCTCTCTCTGTCCCGCTCTCTCTCTGTCCCTCTCTTTCTCTGTCCCCTTCTCTCTCTGTGCCGCTCCCTCTCTGTCCCTCTCTTTCTCTGTCCCTCTCTCTCTGTCCCGCTCCCTCTCTGTCCCGCTCTCTCTCTGTCCCGCTCCCACTCTGTCCCTCTCTTTCTCTGTCCCTCTCTCTCTGTCCCGCTCCCTCTCTGTCCCTCTCTCTCTCTGTCCCTCTCTCTCTCTGTCCCGCTCTCTCTCTGTCCCTCTCTCTCTCTGTCCCTCTCTCTCTCTGTCCCGCTCCCTCTCTGTCCCTCTCTCTCTCTGTCCCCCTCTCTCTCTGTCCCTCTCTCTCTGTGCCGCTCCCTCTCTGTCCCTCTCTTTCTCTCTCCCTCTCTCTCTGTGCCGCTCTCTCTCTGTCCCCTTCTCTCTCTGTGCCGCTCCCTCTCTGTCCCTCTCTTTCTCTGTCCCCTTCTCTCTCTGTGCTGCTCCCTCTCTGTCCCTCTCTTTCTCTGTCCCTCTCTCTCTGTCCCGCTCTCTCTCTGTCCCTCTCTTTCTCTGTCCCCTTCTCTCTCTGTGCCGCTCCCTCTCTGTCCCTCTCTTTCTCTGTCCCTCTCTCTCTGTCCCGCTCCCTCTCTGTCCCGCTCTCTCTCTGTCCCGCTCCCACTCTGTCCCTCTCTTTCTCTGTCCCTCTCTCTCTCTGTGCCGCTCACTCTCTGTCCCTCTCTCTCTGTCCCGCTCCCTCTCTGTCCCTCTCTCTCTCTGTCCCTCTCTCTCTGTCCCTCTCTCTCTCTGTGCCGCTCACTCTCTGTCCCTCTCTCTCTGTCCCGCTCCCTCTCTGTCCCTCTCTCTCTGTCCGGCTCCCTCTCTGTCCCTCTCTTTCTCTGTCCCCTTCTCTCTCTGTGCCGCTCCCTCTCTGTCCCTCTCTCTCTCTGTCCCCTTCTCTCTCTGTGCCGCTCCCTCTCTGTCCCTCTCTCTCTCTGTCCCTCTCTCTCTGTCCCGCTCCCTCTCTGTCCCGCTCCCTCTCTGTCCCTCTCTCTCTGTCCCTCTCTCTCTGTCCCTCTCTTTCTCTGTCCCTCTCTCTCTGTCCCTCTCTCTCTGTCCCGCTCCCTCTCTGTCCCCATCTCTCTCTGTCCCACTCTCTCTCTGTCCCTCTCTCTCTGTCCTACTCTTTCTCTGTCCCCATCTCTCTCTGTCCCACTCTCTCTCTGTCCCCATCTCTCTCTGTCCCACTCTCTCTCTGTCCCTCTCTCTCTGTCCTACTCTTTCTCTGTCCCGCTCCCTCTCTGTCCCGCTCTCTCTCTGTCCCCTTCTCTCTCTGTCCCTCTCTCTCTGTCCCTCTCTCTCTGTCCCGCTCTCTCTCTGTCCCCTTCTCTCTCTGTCCCGCTCCCTCTCTGTCCCTCTCTCTCTCTGTCCCTCTCTCTCTGTGCCGCTCCCTCTCTGTCCCTCTCTTTCTCTGTCCCTCTCTCTCTCTGTCCCGCTCCCTCTCTGTCCCTCTCTCTCTCTGTCCCTCTCTCTCTGTGCCGCTCACTCTCTGTCCCGCTCCCTCTCTGTCCCTCTCTCTCTGTCCCGCTGTCTCACTGTCCCAATCTCTCTCTGTCCTGCTCTCTCTGTCCCTCTTTCTGTACTGTTCTCTCTATCTATCCCTCTCGCCCTGTCCCTCTCTCTCTCTGTCCCTCTCTCTCTGTGCCGCTCCCTCTCTGTCCCTCTCTTTCTCTGTCCCTCTCTCTCTCTGTCCCGCTCCCTCTCTGTCCCTCTCTCTCTCTGTCCCTCTCTCTCTGTGCCGCTCACTCTCTGTCCCGCTCCCTCTCTGTCCCTCTCTCTCTGTCCCGCTGTCTCACTGTCCCAATCTCTCTCTGTCCTGCTCTCTCTGTCCCTCTTTCTGCACTGTTCTCTCTATCTATCCCTCTCGCTCTGTCCCTCCCTCTCTGTCCCTCTATCTGTCCATCTCTCTCTCTTTGCCCCTCCCTCTCTGACCCGCTCTCTCTGTCCCGCTGTCTCTCTGTCCCGCTGTTTATCTGTCCCTCTCTCTCTCTCTGTCTCGCTCTCTCTGTCCCGCTCTCTCGCTGTCCCGCTCCCTCTCTGTCCTGCTCCCTCTCTGTCCCGCTCCCTCTCTGTCCCTCTCTCTCTCTGTCCCTCTCTCTCTGTCCCGCTCTCTCTCTGTCCCACTGTCTCTCTATCCCGCTGTCTATCTGTCCCTCTCTCTCTCTGTCCCACTTTCTCTCTGTCCTACTCTCTCTCTGTCCCCTCTCTCTCTGTCCCGCTCTCTCTCTCCCGCTGTCTTCTCTGTCCCGCTCTCTTCTCTGTCCCGCTGTCTCTCTGTCCCGCTCTCTCTCTGTCCCTCCCTCTCTTTCCCGCTTTCTCTCTGTCCCACTCTCTCACTGTCCCTCCCTCTCTGTCCCGCTCTCTCTTTCTGTCCTGCTCTCTCTCTGTCCCGTTCTCTCTCTGTCCCTCTCTCTCTGTCCCTCTCTCTCCCTGTCCCTCTCTCTCTTTGCCTCTCTCTCTGTCCCCTTCTCTATCTGTCCCTGTCCTTCTGTCTCTTTCTCTCTCTGTCCCTCTCTCTCTCCCTGTCCCTCTCTCTCTCTGTCCCTCTCTCTCTTTGCCTCTCTCTCTGTCACCTTCTCCATCTGTCCCTCTCCTTCTGTCCCTCTCTCTCTCTGTCTGTGCCTCTCTCTCTCTTTCAATCTCTCTCTGTCCTGCTCTCTCATTTTCCCGCTCTTTCTGTCCCGCTCTCTTTCTCTGTCCCACTCTCTCTCTGTCCCACTCTCACACTGTTCCTCTCTCACTCTGTCCCGCTCTTTCTCTCTCTGTTTCTCTCTCTCTCTGTCCCTCTCACTCTGTCCCTCTCTCTCTGTCCCGCTCTCTCACTGTCCCAACCTCTCTCTGTCCTGCTCTCTCCCTGTCCCACTATCTTTCTGTCCTGTTCTCTCTATCTATACTTCTCGCTCTGTCCCTCCCTCTCTGTCCCTCTATCTGTCCATCTCTCTCTTTGTCCCTCCCTCTCTGTCCCGCTCTCTCTCTGTCCCGCTCTCTCTCTGTCCCGGTTACTCTCGGTCCCTCTCTCTCTGTCCCGCTCCCTCTCTGTCCCGCTCCCTCTCTGTCCCTCCCTCTCTGTCCCTCTCTCTCTGTCCCTCTCTCTCTGTCCCGCTCTCTCTCTGTCCCGTTCTCTCTCTTTCCCTCTCTCTCTGTCCCACTCCCTCTCTGTCCTGCTCCATCTCTGTTCCACTCCCTCTCTGTCCCGGTCCTCTCTTTCCCGCTCCCTCTCTTTCCCGCTCCCTCTCTTTCCCGCTCTCTCTCTCTGTCCTTCTCTCTCTGTCCCTCTCTCTCTGTCTCCTTATCCCTCTGTCACTATCCCCTCTCTCCCTCTCACTGTCTGTCTCTGTCTTTCTCTCTCTTTCCCTCTCTGCCATTTGCAATCCCGCTAAATGTCTCCATGTCTCCCCCCCTCATTCTCTCTCTCCGTCCCCTCTCCCTCAACCTTCTCCTCTCTCTCTCTCACTCTCTCCCTTTGTTGTAACCTCCCTCTCCCCTCGGCGGATCCCTCTCACCCTTTCTCTCCATCCCTCTGCTCCTCCACCTCCCTCCTGCCTGCGCACTCCTCCCTCTTCCTCCTCCCTCCCTCTTCCCTTCTGCTCACTCTCCCCTCTAACCATCCCCCTCTCTCCCCCTTGCTCCCAGAACATGTCTCTTTCTGTCTCTCCGTCCCTCTCTATTCCCTCCACCTTTGGCATTTGCTCTCTCTTACTCCCCCCCTCATTCTCTTGCTCTCCTTGCCCCTCGAATCCCAATTGTCCTTGTCCACAGCGTTCTACGTCAACTTCCAAACCCTGGAGCCGGAGTCTTGGCCACATTTCCGCGACTTCAGTATGTGCCTCTTCACCATGTTCCAGCTCTTCCTGGGACTGCTGGACATCCCCATCAACTATGAAAAGTTCACCCCGGCCATCATCAAGATCATGTATGTGGCTTACATGATATTCGCCTTTCTCCTGATGGTGAACCTGCTGATTGCCATGATGGGTGACACACACTGGCGGGTGGCACACGAGAGGGACCAGCTGTGGCGGGCACAGGTAGGCATTCGGCTCGTTCGCCTGTACACCGGTAAATACCCACCTCGTTTGCCTGTTCACAGATACATATCCCCCTCGCTCAACTGTACATGGGTAAATATCCCCCTTGATCACCTGTACACAGGTAAATATCCCCCTTGCTCACCTGTACATGGGTAAATATCCCGCTTGCTCACCTGTACATGGGTAAATATCCCCCTCACTCACCTGTACATGGGTAAATACCCCCTTCGCTCGGCTGTACACAGGTAAATATCCCCCTTGATCACCTGTATACGGGTAAATATCCCCCTCACTCACCTGTACACATAAATATCCCCCTTGATAACCTGTACATGGGTAAATATACCCCTCGCTCACCTGTACAAAAGTAAATATCCCCCTTGATCACCTGTACACGGGTAAATATCCCCCTCACTCACCTGTACACGGGTAAATATCCCACTTGCTCACCTGTACACGGGTAAATATCCCCCTTGCTCACCTGTACATGGGTACATATTCCCCTCGCTCACCTGTACACAGGTAAATATCCCCCTTGATCACCTGTACAGGAGTAAATAACCTGCTTGTTCATCTGTACACAGGTAAATATCCTCCTCACTCACCTGTACATGGGTAAATATCCCACTTGCTCACCTGTACATGGGTAAATATCCCCCTTGCTCAACTGTACATGGGTAAATATCCCCCTCACTCACCTGTACACGGGTAAATATCCCCCTTGCTCACCTGTACATGGGTAAATATCATCCTTGCTCACCTGTACATGGGTAAATATACCCCTCACTCACCTGTACATGGGTAAATATCCCCCTCACTCACCTGTATATGGGTAAATATCCCCCTTGCTCAACTGTACATGGGTAAATATCCCCCTCACTTACCTGTACATGGGTAACTATCCCCCTTGCTCACTTGTACACGAGTAAATATCCCCCTTGATCACCTGCAAACGGGTAAATAACCCCTTTGCTCACCTGTACACAGGTAAATATCACCTCACTCGCCTGCACACGGGTAAATATCCCCCTTGATCACCTGTACAGAGGTAAATATCCCCCTCACTCACCTGTACACGGGTAAATATCCCCATTGCTCACCTGTACTTGGGTAAATATCCCCCTTGCTCACCTGTACATGGGTAAATATCTCCCTCGCTCACCTGTACATGGGTAAATATCCCCCTTGCTCGCCTGTACATGGATAAATATCTCCCTCGCTTGCCTGTACACAGGTAAAAATCTCCCTCGCTCAACTGTACACGGGTGCATATCCCCCTGGCTCAGCTGTACATAGGTAAATATCCCATTCGCTCACCTGTACACAGGTAAATATCCCCCTTGATCACCTGTACATGGGTAAATATCACCCCTTGCTCACCTGTACACAGGTAAATATCCCCCTTGCTCACCTATACACGGGTAAATATCCCCCTTGCTCACCTGTGCATGGGTAAATATCCCCCTTGCTCACCTGTTCATGATTAAATATCCCTCTCACTCACCTGTACACGGGTAAATATCCCCCTCACTCACCTGTACACGGATAAATATTCCCCTTGCTCACCTGTACACTGGTAAATATCCCCCTCGCTCACTTATACACAGGTAAATAACCCCCTTGCTCAACTGTACACGGGTAAATATCCCCCTCACTCACCTGTACATGGGTAAATATCACCTTCACTCGCCTGTAAACAGGTAAATATCCCCCTTGATCACCTGTACACGGGTAAATATCCCCCTCACTCACCTGTACACATAAATAACCCCCTTGATCACCTGTACACGGGTAAATATCCCCCTTGCTCACCTGTACATGGGTAAATATCCCCCTTGCTCACCTGTAGACAGGTATATATCCCCACATGCTCGCCTGTACACAGGTATATATCGCCACTCGTTCACCTGTGCATGGTTAAATGTCCCCCTCACTCGCCTGTACATGGATAAATATCCCCCTCGCTTGCCTGTACACAGGTAAAAATCTCCCTCTCTCAACTGTACACGGGTACGTATCCCCCTCGCTCACCTGTACATGGGTAAATATCCCCTTCGCTCGCCTGTACACAGGTAAATATCCCCCTTGATCACCTGTACACGGGTAAATATCCTCCTTGCTCACCTGTACACAGGTAAATATCCCCCTTGATCACCTGTACACGGGTAAATATCCCCCCTGCTCACATGTACACAGGTAAATATCCCCCTTGATCACCTGTACAGGGGTAAATAACACCCTTGCTCATGTGTACACAGGTAAATATCCCCCTCACTCACCTGTACACGGGTAAATATCCCCCTTGCTCACCTGTACATGGGTAAATATCCCTCTTGCTCACATGTACATGGGTAAATATCACCCTTGCTCACCTGTACATGGGTAAATATCCCCCTCACTCACCTGTACACGGGTAAATATCCCCCTCACTCACCTGTACATGGGTAAATATCCCCCTTGCTCACCTGTACACTAGTAAATATCCCCCTTGATCACCTGTACATGGGTAAATATCCCCTTTGCTCACCTGTACAGAGGTAAATATCACCTCACTCGCCTGTACACGGGTAAATATCCCCCTTGATCACCTGTACATGGGTAAATATCCCCATCACTCACCTGTACACGGGTAAATATCCCCGTTGCTCACCTGTACTTAGGTAAATATCCCCCTCGCTCACCTGTACATGGATAAATATCCCCCTCGCTTGCCTGTACACTGGTAAAAATCTCCCTCGCTCAACTGTACACGGGTATATATCCCCCTCGCTCCGCTGTACATGGGTAAATATTCCCTTCGCTCACCTGTACACAGGTAAATATCCTCCTTGATAACCTGTACATGGGTAAATATCCCCCCTTGCTCACCTGTACATGGGTAAATATCCCCCTTGCTCACCTGTTCATGGTTAAATATCCCTCTCACTCACCTGTACACGGGTAAATATCCCCCTTGCTCACCTGTACACGGGTAAATATCCCCCTTGCTCACCTGTACACTGGTAAATATCCCCCTCGCTCACATGTACACAGGTAAATAACCCCCTTGATCACCCGTACACGGGTAAATATCCCCCTTGCTCACCTGTACACTGGTAAATATCCCCCTCGCTCACATGTACACAGGTAAATAACCCCCTTGATCACCCGTACACGGGTAAATATCCCCCTTGCTCACCTGCACACAGGTAAAAATCTCCCTCGCTCAACTGTACACAGGTACTTATCCCCCTTCGCTTGCCTGTACACAGGTAAATATCCCCCTTGATCACCTGTACATGGGTAAATATCCCCCTCACTCGCCTGTACACAGGTAAATATCCCCCTTGATCACCTGTACATGGGTAAATCTCCCCCTTGCTCACCTGTACACAGGTAAATATCCCCCTCACTCACCGGTACATGGGTAAATATCCCCCCTTGCTCACCTGTACACAGGTAAATATCCCCCTTGCTCACCTATACACGGGTAAATATCCCCCTTGCTCACCTGTACATGGGTAAATATCCCCCTTGCTCACCTGTTCATGATTAAATATCCCTCTCACTCACCTGTACACGGGTAAATATCCCCCTTGCTCACCTGTACACGGGTAAATATCCACCTTGCTCACCTGTACACCAGTAAATATCCCCCTCGCTCACCTGTACACGGGTAAATAACCCCCTTGATCACCCGTACACGGGTAAATATCCCCCTTGCTCACCTGTACACAGGTAAATATCCCCCTCGCTCACCTGTACATGGGTAAATATCCCCCTTGCTCACCTGTACATGGGTAAATATCCCCCTTGCTCACCTGTACACAGGTAAATATCCCCCTCGCTCACCTGTACACAGGTAAATATCATCTCACTCGCCTGCACGCAGGTAAAAATCTCCCTCGCTCAACTGTACACAGGTACTTATCCCCCTTCACTCGCCTGTACACAGGTAAATATCCCCCTTGATGACCTGTACATGGGTAAATATCCTCCTTGCTCACCTGTACACAGGTAAATATCCCCCTCGCTCACCTGTACATGGGTAAATATCCCCCTCACTCGCCTGTACACAGGTAAATATCCCCCTTGATCACCTGTACATGGGTTTATCTCCCCCTTGCTCACCTGTACACAGGTAAATATCCCCCTCATTCACCTGTACATGGGTAAATATCCCCCTTGCTCACCTGTACATGGGTACATATCCCCCTTGCTCACCTGTATATGTGTAAATATCCGCCTCACTCACCTGTACATGGGTAAATATCCTCCTTGCTCAACTGTACATGGGTAAATATCCCTCTTGCTCACCTGTACATGGGTAAATATCCCCCTCACTCACCTGTACACAGGTAAATATCCCATTCATTCACCTGTACATGGGTAAATATCCCCCTTGCTCACCTGTACACGGGTAAATATCCCCCTCACTCACCTGTACACAAGTAAATATCCCCCTTGATCACCTGTACGTGGGTAAATATCCCCGTTGCTCACCTGTACACAGGTAAATATCACCTCACTCGCCTGTACATGGGTAAATATCCCCCTTGATCACCTGTACACAGGTAAATATCCCCCTCACACACCTGTACTTAGGTAAATATCCCCCTTGCTCATCTGTACATGGGTAAATATCCCCCTTGCTCACCTGTACATGGGTAAATATCTCCCTCGCTCACCTGTACACGGGTAAATATCCCCCTCGCTCGCTTGTAGACCGGTACATATCCCCACTTGCTCGCCTGTACACACGTATATATCCCCACTCATTAACCTGTACACGGTTAAATATCCCCTTCGCTTGCCTGTACATGGATAAATAACCCCCTCGCTTGCCTGTACCCAGGTAAAAATCTCCCTTGCTCAACCGTACACGGGTACATATCCCCCTCGCTCACCTGTACATGGGCAAATATCCCCCTCGCTCGCCTGTACACAGTAAATATCCCCCTTGCTCACCTGTACACAGGTAAATATCTCCCTCACTCACATGTACACGGGCAAATATCCACCTTGCTCACCTGTACATGGGTAAATATCCCCTTCGTTCACCTGTACACATGTAAATATCCCCCTTGATCACCTGTACATGGGTAAATATCCCCCTTGCTCACCTGTGCACAGGTAAATATCCCCCTTGATCACCTGTACAGGGGTAGATAACACCCTTGTTTATCTGTACACAGGTAAATATCCCCCTCACTCACCTGTACACGGGTAAATATCCCACTTGCTCACCTGTACATGGGTAAATATCCCCCTTGCTCACCTGTACACGGGAAAATATCCCCTCACTCACCTGTACACGGGTAAATATCCCCCTTGCTCACCTGTACATGGGTAAATATCACCCTTGCTCACCTGTACATGGGTAAATATCCCCCTCACTCACCTGTACACGGGTAAATATCCCCCTCACTCACCTGTATATGGGTAAATATCCCCCTTGCTCACCTGTACATGGGTAAATATCCCCCTTGCTCACCTGTTCATGGGTAAATATCCCTCTCACTCACCTGTACACGGGTAAATATCCCCCTTGCTCACCTGTACATGTGTAAATATCCCCCTTGCTCACCTGTACATGGGTAAATATCCCCCTCTCTCACCTGTATACGGGTAAATATCCCCCTCACTCACCTGTACATGGGTAAATATCCCTCTTGCTCACCTGTACACGGGTAAATATCCCCCTCACTCACCTGTACATGAGTAAATATCCCCCTTGATCACTTGTACACGGGTAAATATCCCCCTTGCTCACCTGTACACAGGTAAATATCACCTCACTCGCCTGTACACAGGTAAATATCCCCCTCGCTCACCTGTTCACAGGTAAATATCCCTTTTGCTCACCTGTACACAGGTAAATATCCCCCTCGCTCACCTGTTCACAGGTAAATATCCCTTTTGCTCACCTGTACACAGGTAAGTATTCCCATTGTTTGCCTGTACACAGGTAAATAACCCACTCGTTCGCCTGTACACAGGTAGGTATTCCCATTGTTCGCTGTACACAGGTAAATAACCCAGTTTCTCACCTGTACACAGGTAAATATTCCCATTGTTCACCTGTATACAGGTAAATAACCCAGTCGCTCATCTGTACACAGTCTCATTCGCCTGTGTTCTGCACCAGGTTGTCGCAACAACCATCCTGTTGGAACGCCGATTGCCAAAGTGGATGTGGCCCAGGATTGGAATTCACGGAGCGAAATTTGGGCTGGGAAACAACTGGTATCTCAGGTTGGTTCCCAAACTACTTCCCCTCCTTGTTCTGGGGGTTCCTGAGCATTGTGTCACCAAAGTTGGGTTAGGGGTACAGAGGGGTGGGAGGCTGTGGGGTTTACAGGGGTGAGATTGGCTTATGGTTAGGGGGTTTGTGGTTTGAAGTTGGGGTTAGGGTTCGGGGTTAGGGTTGGGGGTTATGTGTTAGGGTGTTGGGCATAAGGGTGTTGGGGGTTAGGGTGCTGGGGGTTAGGGTGTTGGGGTAAGGGTGTTGGGGATTAGGGATGGGGGTTAGGGCTTAGGTTTAGGGGTTAGGGCTGGTGTCTAGGTTTGGGGGTTAGGGGTTAGGGTTAGGGGTTAGGGTTGGTGTCTAGGTTTGGGGGTTGGGGGTTTGGGGTTAGGGGTTAGGGCTGGTGTCTAGGTTTGGGGGTTAGTGTTAGGGGTAAGGGTAGGTGTCTAGGTTTGGGGGTTAGGGTTAGGGGTTAGGGCTGGTGTCTAGGTTTGGGGGTTAGGGGTTAGGGTTAGGGGTTAGGGTTGGTGTCTAGGTTTGGGGGTTAGGGGTTAGGGTTGGTGTCTAGGTTTGGGGGTTAGGGGTTAGGGTTAGGGGTTAGGGCTGGTGTCTAGGTTTGGGGGTTAAGGGTTAGGGTTAGGGGTTAGGGTTGGTGTTTAGGTTTGGGGGTTAGGGGTTAGGGTTAGGGGTTAGGGCTGGTGTCTAGGTTTGGGGGTTAGGGTTAGGGGTTAGGGTTGGTGTCTAGGTTTGGGGGTTAGGGGTTAGGGTTAGGGGTTAGGGCTGGTGTCTAGGTTTGGGGGTTAGGGTTAGGGGTTAGGGTTGGTGTCTAGGTTTGGGGGTTAGGGGTCAGGGTTAGGGGTTAGGGCTGGTGTCTAGGTTTGGGGGTTAGGGTTAGTGGTTAGGGCTGGTGTCTAGGTTTGGGGTTAGGGTTAGGGGTTAGGGGTTAGGGCTGGTGTCTAGGTTTGGGGGTTAGGGTTAGGGGTTAGGGCTGGTGTCTAGGTTTGGGGGTTAGGGGTTAGGGGTTAGGGCTGGTGTCTAGGTTTGGGGGTTAGGGTTAGGGGTTAGGGTTGGTGTCTAGTTTTGGGGGTTAGGGGTAGGGGTTAGGGCTGGTGTCTAGGTTTGTGGGTTAGGGCTTAGGGTTAGGGGTTAGGTTTGGTGTCTAGGTTTGGGGGTTAGGGGTTAGGGTTAGGGGTTAGGGATGGTGTCTAGGTTTGGGGGTTAGGGGTTAGGGCTGGTGTCTAGGTTTGGGTTTGGGCGTTAGGATTTGGGGTTAGGGTTGGTGTCTGATTTTGGGGGTTTGGGTTAGGCTCTAAGGTTGGGGTTTTTGGGTTTAGGGTGTTGGGTTTGGGGTTTAAGGATTAGGGTTAGGTATTAGGGTGTTGGGGGTAAGGGTGTTAGGTTTGGGGGTTAAGCGATAGGGTTGGGTGTTAGGGTCTTGAGGGACAGGGTGTTAGGTTTGGGGGTTAGGGTTCAGGGTGTTGGGTTAAGGTTTAGGGTTGGGGGTTCAGGTTGGTGTGTTAGGTTTGGGGTTAAGGGTTAGGGTTGGGGGTTAGGGTGTTGGGGTAAGGGTGTTAGGTTTGGGGGTTAGTGTTTAGGGTATTGGGTTAGGGTTAAGGTTTTGGGTTGGGGGTTCAGGTTGGTGTGTTAGCTTTGGGTTTAAGGGTTAGGGTTTGGGTGTTAGTTGTTAGGGTGTTGGGGTAAGGGTGTTAGGTTTGGTGGTTGGGGGTTAGGGTTTAAGGTATTGGGGTTAAGGTTTAAGGTTTGGGCTTGGGGGTTCGGGTTAGTGTGTTAGGTTTGTGGGTTAAGGGTTAGGGTGTTGTGGTCAGGGTTGGAGGTTAGGGTTAGGGGTTAGGGCTGGTGTCTAGGTTTGGGGTTTAGGCATTAGGGTGTTAGGGTTAGGGTTGGAGGTTAGGGTTAGGGGTTAGGGCTGGTGTCTAGGTTTGGGGTTTAGGCATTAGGGTGTTAGGGTTAGGGTTGAGGTCCAGGGTTGTGGGTTCCAGTTTGTGTGTTAGGTTTGGGGGTTAGGTTTAGGGGTTAGGGTTGGGGTCTAGGGTTGGGGTTTAGGGTTAGGGTTGGGGTCTAGGATTAGGGGTTGGGATCTAGTGTTGGGGTTTAGGGTTGGGGTTGGGGTCTAGGGTTGGTGGCTCGGGTTAGTGTATTGGGTTTGTGTGGTAGGATTAGGGTTAGGGTGTTAGATTTTGTAGCTAGGGTTAGGGGTTGGGTTAGTGTGTTAAGTTTGGGGGTTGGGGTTCGGCTGCTTTGTTTGGGGGTTCGGGTTAGGGGTTAGGGTTTTGGTCTTGTTTTGGGGGTTAGTGTTAGGGTTGGGATCTAGGGTTGGGGGTTAGGGTTATGGTTGGTGTCTAGGGTTGCGGTTTAGCATTAGGGTTGGAGTCTAGGGTTGGCGGTTAGGGTTAGGGTTGGGTTCTAGGGTTGCAGTTTAGGGATAGGGTTGGGGTCTAGGGTTGAGGTTTAGGGTTAGTGTATTGGGTTTGTGTGGTAAGGTTAGGGTTAGAGTTTAGGGGTCTAGGGTTGGGGTTTAGGTTTAGGGTTGGGGTCTAGGGTTGGGGTTTAAGGTTAGTGTATTGGGTTTGTGTGGTAGGGTGAGGGTTAGGGTGAGGGTTAGGTGTCTAGGGTTGGGGATTAGGCTTAGGGTTGGGGCTTAGGGTTGGGGTTGGGGACTAGGCTTGGTGGTTCGGGTTAGTGTATTGGGTTTGTGTGGTAGGGTGAGGGTTAGGGTTTAGGTGTCTAGGGTTGGGGATTAGGCTTAGGGTTGCGGTTGGGGACTAGGCTTGGTGGTTCGGGTTAGTGTATTGGGTTTGTGTGGTAGGGTGAGGGTTAGGGTTTAGGTGTCTAGGGTTGGGGATTAGGCTTAGAGTTGGGGCTTAGGGTTGGGGTTGGGGACTAGGCTTGGTGGTTCGGGTTAGTGTATTGGGTTTGTGTGGTAGGGTTAGGGTTAGGGTGCTAGATTTTGGAGTTCGTGTTAGAGGTTGGGTTAGTGTGGTATGTTTGAGGGTTAGGGCTTAGGGTGTTTGGTTTGGGGGTTAGGGTTAGGGCATTGGGGTTGGGTGTTAGTGTATTAGGTTTTGGGGTTAGTGTGTTAGGGTTAGGGTTCAGGGTTAGTGTTGGGTGTTCGTGTTAGTGTATTGGGTTTGGGAGTTAGGGTTTAGGGTTGGAGGTGTGGGTTAGCATGTTAGGTTTGGGGGTTAGGAGTTAGGGTGTTGGGGTTTAAGGGTTAGCCTGTTAGGGTTG
Organism: Carcharodon carcharias; assembly: GCF_017639515.1. Lineage (NCBI taxonomy): Eukaryota > Metazoa > Chordata > Chondrichthyes > Lamniformes > Lamnidae > Carcharodon > Carcharodon carcharias. Next base: position 406,593 of record NW_024470859.1, read on the forward strand.
GGCTCTAGGTTTTGGGGTTAGGTGTTAAGATGTTGGGGGTTCATGTGTTAGATTTGGGGGTTCATGTGTTAGGGTTAGGGGTTAGGGTTGGGGCCTGGGGTTGGGGGTTCAGGTTAGTGTATTAGGTTTGGGGGTTAGAGGTCTGGGTTAGAGAGTGGGGTTGGGGTCTAGGTTTGGGGGTTAGCGGTTAGCGTGTTAGGGTTGGGGATTAGGGTAATGGTATTAGGTTTGGGGGTTAGAGTTAGGGTTAGGGTGTTGGGTGTTAGGGTGTTGGGGTTTAGGATGTTGGGGGTTAGGGGTTAGTGTTTTAGGGGTTTGGGTGTTGGGGACTAGGGTGTTGGGGATTAGGGTGTTGGGGGTTCGGGTGTTGGGGGTTTGGGTGTTGGAGGTTAGGGTGTTAGGGGTTAGGGTGTTGGGATTAGGGTGTTGGGGGTTAGGGTTTGGGTCTAGGTTTTGGTGTTAGAGGTTAGGCTTTAGGGTTGGGGTCTAGGTTTGGGGGTTAGGAGTTAGGGTTGGGGTCTAGGTTTGGGGGTTAGGAGTTAGGGTTGGGGTTTAGGTTTGGGGGTTAGGGGTTAGGGTGTTGGGGGTTAGGATGTTGGGGGGTCATGTGTTAGATTTTGGGGTTCGTGTGTTAGGGTTAGGGGTTAGGTTTGGGGCCTGGGGTTGGGGGTTCAGGTTAGTGTATTAGGTTTGGGGGTTAGTGGTCTGGGTTAGAGAGTGGGTTTGGGGTCTAAGTTTGGCGGTTACTGGTTAGCATGTTAGGGTTGGGGGTTAGGGTAATGGTATTAGGCTTGGGTGTTAGAGTTAGGGTTAGGGGGTTGGGAGTTAGGGGTTAGGATGTTGCGTGTTAGGGTGTTGGGGGTCAGGATGTTGGGGGTTAGGGGTTAGTGTTTTAGGGGTTCGGGTGTTGGGGATTAGGGTGTAGGGGGTTCGGGTGTTGGGGGTTTGGGTGTTGGAGGTTAGGGTGTTAGGGGTTAGGGTGTTGGGATTAGGGTGTTGGGGGTTAGGGTTGGGGTCTAGGTTTTGGGGTTAGAGGTTAGGGTTTAGGGTTGGGGTCTAGGTTTGGGGGTTAGGGTTGGGGTTTAGGTTTGGGGGTTAGAGGTTAGGGTGTTGGGCGTTAGGATGTTGGGGGTTTGTGTGTTAGATTTGGGGGTTCATGTGTTAGGGTTAGGGGTTAGGGTTGGGGCCTAGGGTTGGGGGTTTGGGATAGTGTATTAGGTTTGGGGGTTAGAGGTCTGTGTTAGAGGTTAAGGTTGGGATCTAGGTTTGGGGGTTAGCGGTTAGCGTGTTAGGGTTGGGGGTTACGGTAATGGTATTAGGTATGGGGGTTATGGTTAGGGTTAGGGTGTTGCAGGTTAGGGTGTTGGGGGTTAGGGTGTTGGGGGTTCGGGTATTGGGGGTTCGGGTGTTGGATGTTCGGGTGTTGGATGTTCGGGTGTTGGATGTTAGGGTGTTAGGGGTTAGGGTGTTGGGATTAGGATGCTGGGGGTTAGCGGAAGCATGTTAGGGTTGGGGTCTAGGTTTTGGAGTTAGAGGTTAGGGTTTAGGGTTGGGATCTAGGTTTTGGGGTTAGGAGTTAGGGTTGGGGTTTTGGTTTGGGGGTTAGGGATTTGCGTGTTAGGGCTGGGGGTTAGGGTTAGACGTTACGGTTACAGTTAGGGTGTTGGGGGTTAGTGTGTTGGGGTTTAGGGTGTTGGGGTTAGGGTGTTGGGATTTAGGGTGTAGAGGGTGTTGGGGGTCAGTGTGCTGGGGGCTAGGGTGCTGGGGGCTAGGGTGCTGGAGGCTAGGGTGTTGGGGGTTTGGGTGTTGGGGGTTATGGTGTTTGGGGTTCGGATGTTTGGGGTTTGGGTGTTTGGGGTTTGGGTGTTTGGGGTTCGGGTGTTGGGGGTTAGGGTGTTGGGGAGTAGGGGTTAGGGTGTTGCGGGTTAGGGTGTTGGGGGTAGGGGTTATGGTGTTGCGGGTTAGGGTGTTGGGGGTTAGGGATAAGGATGTTGGGATTAGTGTGTTGGGGATTAGTGTGTTGGGGATTAGTGTGTTGGGGATTAGTGTGTTGGGGTTAGGGTGTTGGGGCTTAGGGTGTTGGGGATTAGGGTGTTGGGGATTAGGGTGTTGGGGGTTAGGGTGTTGGGGGTTAGGGTGTTGGGGGTTAGCGTGTTAGGGTTGGGGGTTAGAGTGTTGGGGGTTAGAGTGTTGGGGGTTAGAGTGTTGGGGGTTAGGGTGTTGGGGGTTAGTGTGTTGGGGGTTAGCGTGTTTGGGTTAGGGTGTTGGGGGTTGGTGTGTTGGGGGTTAGGGTGATTGGGTTAGGGTGTTTGGGTTAGGGTGTTGGGGGATAGTGTGTTGGGGGATAGTGTGTTGGAGGTTAGGGTTTTGGGGGTTAGGGTTTTGGGGGTTAACGTGTTGGAGGTTATGGTGTTGGGAGTTAGTGTGTTGGGTGTTAGGGTGTTTGGGTTATGGTGTTGGGTATTAGGGTGTTGGGGGTTAAGGTGTTTGGGTAGGGTGTTGGGAGTTAGGGTGTTTGGGTTAGGGTGTTGGGGGTTAGGGTGTTGGGGTTTAGGGTGTTTGGGGTTAGGGTGTTGGGTGTTGGGTGTTAGGGTGTTAGGGTGTTGGGTGTTAGGGTGTTTGGGATTTGGCTGTTAGGGTGTTGGGTGTTATGGTGTTGGGGGTTGGGGGTTAGAGTGTTGGGATTAGGGTGTTAGGGGTTAGGGGTTAGGGTGTTGGGATTAGGTTGTTGGGGGTTAGGGGTTAGGCTGTTGGGATTAGGGTGTTGGGGGTTAGGGTGTTGGGTGTTAGGGTGTTGGGTGTTAGTGTATTTGGGGTTTGGCTGTTAGGGTGTTGGGTGTTAGGGTGTTAGGGTTGGGGGTTAGGGGTTAGGGTGTTGGGGTTAGGATGTTGGGCTTTAGGGTGTTTGGGGTTAGGGTGTTGGGTGTTGGGTATTAGGGTGTTAGTGTGTTGGGTGTTAGGGTGTTTGAGGTTTGGCTGTTAGGGTGTTGGGGGTTGGATGTTAGGGTGTTGGGGTTAGGGTGTTGGGATTAGGTTGTTGGGGGTTGGGGGTTAGGGTGTTGGGGTTTGGGTGTTAGGATGTTGGGTGTTAGGGGTTAGGGTGTTGGGTGATGGGTGTTGGGATTAGGGTGTTGGGGGTTAGGGGTTAGGGTGTTGGGGGTTAGGGTGTTGGGGGTTAGGCTGCTGGGTGTTAGGGTGATAGGGTGTTGGGTTTAGGGTGTTGGGATTAGGGTGTTGGGAGTTAGGGGTTAGGGCATTGGGTGTTAGGGTGTTGGGATTAGTGTGTTGGGATTAGGGTGTTGGGATTAGGGTGTTGGGTGTTAGGGTGTTGGGTGTTAGGGTGTTGGGGTAAGGGGTTAGGGTGTTGGGGACTAGGGGTTAGGCTGTTGGGGGTTAGGTTGTTGGGGGTTAGGGTGTTGGGGATGGGTGTTGGGGGTTCGGGTGTTAGGGTCTTAAGGGTTAGGGTGTTTGGGGTTTGGGTGTTAGGGTGTTGGGTGTTAGGGTGTTGGGATTAGGGTGTTGGGGGTTAGGGGTTAGGGTGTTGGGTTTAGGGTGTTGGGATTAGGGTGTTGGGGGTTAGGGGTTAGGGTGTTGGGATTAGGGTGTTGGGATTAGGGTGTTGGGATTAGGGTGTTGGGTGTTAGGGTGTTGGGTGTTAGGGTGTTGGGGTAAGGGGTTAGGGTGTTGGGGGCTAGGGGTTAGGCTGTTGGGGGTTAGGGTGTTGGGGGTTAGGGTGTTGGGGGTGGGTGTTGGGGGTTCGGGTGTTAGGGTCTTGGGGGTTAGGGTGTTTGGGGTTTGGGTGTTAGGTTGTTGGGTGTTAGGGTGTTTGGGGTTTGGGTGTTAGGGTGTTGGGTGTTAGGGTGTTGGGGGTAAGGGGTTAGGGTGTTGGGGGTTAGGAGTTAGGGTGTTGGGGGTTAGGGGTTAGGGTTTTGGGGGTTAGGGTGTTGGGGGATGGGTGTTGGGGGATGGGTGTTGGGTGTTAGGGTGTTAGGGTATTTGGGGTTCGGGTGTTAGGGTGTTTGGGGTTTGGGGTTTGGGTGTTAGGGTGTTAGGGTGTTTGGGGTTTGGGTGTTAGGGTGTTGGGGTTTGGGTGTTTGGGGTTTGGGTGTTTGGGTGTTAGGGTGTTGGATGTTAGGGTGTTAGGGTGTTTGAGGTTTGGGTGTTAGGGTGTTTGGGGTTTGGGTGTTAGGGTGTTGGGTGATAGGGTGTTGGGGGTTGGGGGTTAGGTGTTAGGGTGTTGGGGGTTAGGGTGTTGGGGGCTAGGGGTTAGGCTGTTGGGGGTTAGGGTGTTGGGGGTTAGGGTGTTGGGGATGGGTGTTGGGGGTTAGGGTGTTAGGGTGTTAGGGTGTTTGGGGTTCGGGTGTTAGGGTCTTGGGGGTTAGGGTGTTTGGGGTTTGGGTGTTCGGGTGTTGGGTGTTAGGGTGTTTGGGGTTTGGGTGTTAGGCTGTTGGGGTTTGGGTGTTTGGGGTTTGGGTGTTAGGGTGTTGGATGTTAGGGTGTTAGGGTGTTTGGGGTTTGAGGTTTGGGTGTTAGGGTGTTGGGTGATAGGGTGTTGGGGGTTGGGGGTCAGGTGTTAGGGTGTTGGGGGTTAGGGTGTTGGGGGTTAGGGTGTTGAGTGTTAGGGTGTTTGGGGTTTGGGTGTTAGGGTGTTGGGGTTTGGGTGTTTGGGGTTTGGTTGTTAGGGTGTTGGGTGTTAGGGTGTTGGATGTTAGGGTGTTCGGGTGTTTGGGGTTTGGGGTTTGGGTGTTAGGGTGTTTGGGGTTTGGGTGTTAGGGTGTTGGGTGATAGGGTGATAGGGTGTTGGGGGTTGGGGGTTAGGTGTTAGGGTGTTGGGGTTAGGGTGTTGGGTGTTAGGGTGCTGGGTGTTAGTGTATTTGGGGTTTGGCTGTTAGGGTGTTGGGTGTTAGGGTGTTGGGGGTTGGGGGTTAGGGTGTTGGGGTTAGGGTGTTGGGGTTTAGGGTGTTTGGGGTTAGGGTGTTGGGTGTTAGGGTGTTAGGGTGTTGGGTGTTAGGGTGTTTGGGGTTTGGCTGTTAGGGTGTTGGGGTTAGGGTGTTGGGTGTTAGGGTGCTGGGTGTTAGTGTATTTGGGGTTTGGCTGTTAGGGTGTTGGGTGTTAGGGTGTTGGGGGTTGGGGGTTAGGGGTTAGGGTGTTGGGGTTAGGGTGTTGGGGTTTAGGGTGTTTGGGGTTAGGGTGTTGGGTGTTAGGGTGTTAGGGTGTTGGGTGTTAGGGTGTTTGGGGTTTGGCTGTTAGGGTGTTGGGTGTTAGGGTGTTGGGGGTTGGGGGTTAGGGTGTTGGGATTAAGGTGTTGGGGGTTAGGGGTTAGGGTGTTAGGGTGTTGGGGGTTAGGGTGTTTGGGGTTTGGCTGTTAGGGTGTTGGGTGTTAGGGTGTTTGGGGTTGGGGTGTTTGGGGTTTGGCTGTTAGGGTGTTGGGTGTTAGGGTGTTGGGGGTTGGGGGTTAGGGTGTTGGGTGTTAGGGTGTTGGGGGTTAGGGTGTTTGGGATTTGGCTGTTAGCGTGTTGGGTGTTGGTGTTAGGGTGTTGGGTGTTAGGGTGTTGGGGGTTGGGGGTTAGGGTGTTGGGGGTTAGGGTGTTTGGGGTTTGACTGTTAGGGTGTTGGGTGTTAGGTTGTTGGGTGTTGGGTGTTAGGGGTTCGGGGTTAGGGGTTAGGGGTTAGGGGTTAGGGTGTTGGGGGTTAGGGTGTTAGGGTGTTGGGGGTTAGGGTGTTTGGGGTTTGGCTGTTAGGTTGTTGGGTGTTAGGGTGTTGGGGGTTGGGGGTTAGGGGTTGGGGGTTAGGGGTTAGGGTGTTGGGGGTTAGGGTGTTAGGGTGTTGGGGGTTAAGGTGTTTGGGGTTTGGCTGTTAGGGTGTTGGGTGTTAGGGTGTTGGGTGTTAGGGTGTTGGGGGTTGGGGGTTAGGGGTTAGGGTGTTGGGGGTTAGGGTGTTGGGTGTTAGGGTGTTGGGAGTTGGGGGTTGGGGGTTAGGTGTTAGGGTGTTGGGGGTTAGGGTGTTAGGGTGTTTGGTGTTAGGGTGTTTGGGGTTAGGGTGTTTGGGGTTCGGGTGTTAGGGTGTTTGGGGTTGGGGGTTGGGCGTTGGGGGTTAGGTGTTAGGGTGTTTGGGGTTAGGGTGTTGGGGTGTTGGGGTTTGGGTGTTTGGGGTTTGGTTGTTAGGGTGTTGGGTGTTAGGGTGTTGGATGTTAGGGTGTTAGGGTGTTTGGGGTTTGGGTGTTAGGGTGTTTGGGGTTTGGGTGTTAGGGTGTTGGGTGATAGGGTGATAGGGTGTTGGGGGTTGGGGGTTAGGTGTTAGGGTGTTGGGGGTTAGGGTGTTGGGTGTTAGGGTGCTGGGTGTTAGTGTATTTGGGGTTTGGCTGTTAGGGTGTTGGGTGTTAGGGTGTTGGGGGTTGGGGGTTAGGGGTTAGGGTGTTGGGGTTAGGGTGTTGGGGGTTAGGGTGTTGGGGCTTAGGCTGCTGGGTGTTAGGTTGATAGGGTGTTGTGTTTAGGGTGTTGGGATTAAGGTGTTGGGAGTTAGGGGTTAGGGCATTGGTTGTTAGGGTGTTGGGATTAGTGTGTTGGGATTAGGGTGTTGGGATTAGGGTGTTGGGTGTTAGGGTGTTGGGTGTTAGGGTGTTGGGGTAAGGGGTTAGGGTGTTGGGGACTAGGGGTTAGGCTGTTGGGGGTTAGGTTGTTGGGGGTTAGGGTGTTGGGGATGGGTGTTGGGGGTTAGGGGTTAGGGTGTTGGGTTTAGGGTGTTGGGATTAGGGTGTTGGGGGTTAGGGGTTAGGGTGTTGGGTGTTAGGGTGTTGGGATTAGGGTGTTGGGATTAGGGTGTTGGGATTAGGGTGTTGGGTGTTAGGGTGTTGGGTGTTAGGGTGTTGGGGTAAGGGGTTAGGGTGTTGGGGGCTAGGGGTTAGGCTGTTGGGGGTTAGGGTGTTGGGGGTTAGGGTGTTGGGGATGGGTGTTGGGGGTTCGGGTGTTAGGGTCTTGGGGGTTAGGGTGTTTGGGGTTTGGGTGTTAGGGTGTTGGGTGTTAGGGTGTTTGGGGTTTGGGTGTTAGGGTGTTGGGTGTTAGGGTGTTGGGGGTAAGGCGTTAGGGTGTTGGGGGTTATGAGTTAGGGTGTTGGGCGTTAGGGGTTAGGGATTTGGGGGTTAGGGTGTTGGGGGATGGGTGTTGGGGGATGGGTGTTGGGTGTTAGGGTGTTAGGGTGTTAGGGTGTTTGGGGTTCGGGTGTTAGGGTGTTTGGGGTTTGGGGTTTGGGTGTTAGGGTGTTAGGGTTTTTGGGGTTTGGGTGTTAGGGTGTTGGGGTTTGGGTGTTGGGGTTTGGGTGTTTGGGTGTTAGGGTGTTGGATGTTAGGGTGTTAGGGTGTTTGAGGTTTGGGTGTTAGGGTGTTTGGGGTTTGGGTGTTAGGGTGTTGGGTGATAGGGTGTTGGGGGTTGGGGGTTAGGTGTTAGGGTGTTGGGGGTTAGGGTGTTGGGGGCTAGGGGTTAGGCTGTTGGGGGTTAGGGTGTTGGGGGTTAGGGTGTTGGGGATGGGTGTTGGGGGTTAGGGTGTTAGGGTGTTAGGGTGTTTGGGGTTCGGGTGTTAGGGTCTTGGGGGTTAGGGTGTTTGGGGTTTGGGTGTTCGGGTGTTGGGTGTTAGGGTGTTTGGGGTTTGGGTGTTAGGGTGTTGGGGTTTGGGTGTTTGGGGTTTGGGTGTTAGGGTGTTGGATGTTAGGGTGTTAGGGTGTTTGGAGTTTGAGGTTTGGGTGTTAGGGTGTTTGGGGTTTGGGTGTTAGGGTGTTGGGTGATAGGGTGTTGGGGGTTGGGGGTCAGGTGTTAGGGTGTTGGGGGTTAGGGTGTTGGGGGTTAGGGTGTTGGGTGTTAGGGTGTTTGGTGTTTGGGTGTTAGGGTGTTGGGGTTTGGGTGTTTGGGGTTTGGTTGTTAGGGTGTTGGATGTTAGGGTGTTCGGGTGTTTGGGGTTTGGGGTTAGGGTGTTAGGGTGTTTGGGGTTTGGGTGTTAGGGTGTTGGGTGATAGGGTGATAGGGTGTTGGGGGTTGGGGGTTAGGTGTTAGGGTGTTGGGGTTAGGGTGTTGGGTGTTAGGGTGCTGGGTGTTAGTGTATTTGGGGTTTGGCTGTTAGGGTGTTGGGTGTTAGGGTGTTGGGGGTTGGGGGTTAGGGTGTTGGGGTTAGGGTGTTGGGGTTTAGGGTGTTTGGGGTTAGGGTGTTGGGTGTTAGGGTGTTAGGGTGTTGGGTGTTAGGGTGTTTGGGGTTTGGCTGTTAGGGTGTTGGGTGTTAGGGTGTTGGGGGTTGGGGGTTAGGGTGTTGGGATTAGGGTGTTGGGGGTTAGGGGTTAGGGTGTTGGGGGTTAGGGTGTTTGGGGTTTGGCTGTTAGGGTGTTGGGTGTTAGGGTGTTGGGGGTTGGGGGTTAGGGTGTTGGGGGTTAGGGTGTTTGGGGTTTGACTGTTAGGGTGTTGGGTGTTAGGGTGTTGGGTGTTGGGGGTTAGGGGTTGGGGGTTAGGGGTTAGGGGTTAGGGTGTTGGGGGTTAGGGTGTTAGGGTGTTGGGGGTTAGGGTGTTTCGGGTTTGGCTGTTAGGTTGTTGGGTGTTAGGGTGTTGGGGGTTGGGGGTTAGGGGTTGGGGGTTAGGGGTTAGGGTGTTGGGGGTTAGGGTGTTAGGGTGTTGGGGGTTAAGGTGTTTGGGGTTTGGCTGTTAGGGTGTTGGGTGTTAGGGTGTTGGGTGTTAGGGTGTTGGGGGTTGGGGGTTAGTGGTTAGGGTGTTGGGGCTTAGGGTGTTGGGTGTTAGGGTGTTGGGAGTTGGGGGTTGGGGGTTAGGTGTTAGGGTGTTGGGGGTTAGGGTGTTAGGGTGTTTGGTGTTAGGGTGTTTGGGGTTAGGGTGTTTGGGGTTAGGTGTTAGGGTGTTGGGGGTTAGGGTGTTAGGGTGTTTGGTGTTAGGGTGTTTGGGGTTAGGGTGTTTGGGGTTCGGGTGTTAGGGTGTTTGGGGTTGGGGGTTGGGGGTTAGGTGTTAGGGTGTTTGGGGTTAGGGTGTTGGGGGTTAGGGTGTTGGGTGTTAGGGTGTTTGGGGTTTGGGTGTTAGGGTGTTGGGGTTTGGGTGTTTGGGGTTTGGTTGTTAGGGTGTTGGGTGTTAGGGTGTTGGATGTTAGGGTGTTAGGGTGTTTGGGGTTTGGGTGTTAGGGTGTTTGGGGTTTGGGTGTTAGGGTGTTGTGTGATAGGGTGATAGGGTGTTGGGGGTTGGGGGTTAGGTGTTAGGGTGTTGGGGGTTAGGGTGTTGGGTGTTAGGGTGCTGGGTGTTAGTGTATTTGGGGTTTGGCTGTTAGGGTGTTGGGTGTTAGGATGTTGGGGGTTGGGGGTTAGGGGTTAGGGTGTTGGGGTTAGGGTGTTGGGGTTTATGGTGTTTGGGGTTAGGGTGTTGGGTGTTAGGGTGTTAGGGTGTTGGGTGTTAGGGTGTTTGGGGTTTGGCTGTTAGGGTGTTGGGTGTTAGGGTGTTGGTGGTTGGGGGTTAGGGTGTTGGGATTAGGGTGTTGGGGGTTAGGGGTTAGGGTGTTAGGGTGTTGGGGGTTAGGGTGTTTGGGGTTTGGCTGTTAGGGTGTTGGGTGTTAGGGTGTTTGGGGTTGGGGTGTTTGGGGTTTGGCTGTTAGGGTGTTGGGTGTTAGGGTGTTGGGGGTTGGGGGTTAGGGTGTTGGGTGTTAGGGTGTTGGGGGTTAGGGTGTTTGGGGTTTGGCTGTTAGGGTGTTGGGTGTTGGTGTTAGGGTGTTGGGTGTTAGGGTGTTGGGGGTTGGGGGTTAGGGTGTTGGGGGTTAGGGTGTTTGGGGTTTGGCTGTTAGGGTGTTGGGTGTTTGGGTGTTGGGGGTTAGGGGTTGGGGGTTAGGGGTTAGGGGTTAGGGTGTTGGGGGTTAGGGTGTTAGGGTGTTGGGGGTTAGGGTGTTTGGGGTTTGGCTGTTAGGTTGTTGGGTGTTAGGGTGTTGGGTGTTAGGGTGTTGGCGGTTGGGGGTTAGGGGTTGGGGGTTAGGGGTTAGGGTGTTGGGGGTTAGGGTGTTTGGGGTTTGGCTGTTAGGTTGTTGGGTGTTAGGGTGTTGGGTGTTAGGGTGTTGGGGGTTGGGGGTTAGGGGTTGGGGTTAGGGTGTTAGGGTGTTTGGGGTTTGGGTGTTAGGGTGTTGAGGTTTGTGTGTTTGGGGTTTGGTTGTTAGGGTGTTGGGTGTTAGGGTGTTGGGAGTTGGGGGTTAGGGTGCTGGGTGTTAGGGTGTTGGGGGTTAGGGTGTTTGAGGTTTGGCTGTTAGGGTGTTGGGTGTTGGTGTTAGGGTGTTGGGTGTTAGGGTGTTGGGGGTTGGGAGTTAGGGTGTTGGGGGTTAGGGTGTTTGGGGTTTGGCTGTTAGGGTGTTGGGTGTTAGGGTGTTGGGTGTTGGGGGTTAGGGGTTGGGGGTTAGGGGTTAGGGGTTAGGGTGTTGGGGGTTAGGGTGTTAGGGTGTTGGGGGTTAGGGTGTTTGGGGTTTGGCTGTTAGGTTGTTGGGTGTTAGGGTGTTGGGTGTTCGGGTGTTGGGTGTTAGGGTGTTGGGGGTTGGGGGTTAGGGGTTAGGGTGTTGGGGGTTAGGGTGTTGGGTGTTGGGTGTTGGGGGTTGGGGGTTAGGGGTTAGGGGTTAGGGTGTTGGGGGTTAGGGTGTTAGTGTGTTTGGGGTTAGGGTGTTTGGGGTTCGGGTGTTAGGGTGTTTGGGGTAGGGTGTTTGGGGTTGGGGGTTGGGGGTTGGGGTTAGGTGTTAGGGTGTTGGGGGTTAGGGTGTTAGGGTGTTTGGTGTTAGGATGTTTGGGGTAGGGTGTTTGGGGTTGGGGGTTGGGGGTTAGGGTGTTAGGTTGTTTGGTGTTAGGGTGTTTGGGGTTAGGGTGTTTGGGGTTCGGGTGTTAGGGCCTTGGGGGTTAGTATGTTAGTGTTGCGGGTGTGATTCTGTGCTAAGTGATGTGTGGCTATTCCTCACCCCTGCCCGCAGTGACTGAGTCTTGCCTCTTGCCCCCTGCAGGGTTGAGGACCGGAACGAGAGTGCGTCTCAGAGAGCTCGGCGCTACCTGAAGCATTTCCAACAGGCGGGAGCCTCCGGAGCGGAGAAGCAGAAGGAGGGCGAGGCTGAGGGAGAGGGTGCCCCGGGGTGGCGGGGGGAGGCGGAGGGGGTCTCAGGGCAGGGCTGGGAGCTTGTCAGACGCACCGCGCTGTGCCCAGCGATGGGCCAGAGGCACGAACACATCTACCACATCTGAGGAAGGGGAGCGTGATGCGGTGGGGTCTGCGGGGAGGGTGATGTGGTGGGGTCTGCGGGGAGGGTGATGTGGGGGGGGTCTGCGGTGAGGGTGATGTGGTGGGGGTCTGCGGGGAAGGTGATGTGGGGGGGGTCTGCGGGGAGGGTGATGTGGGGGGTGTCTGCGGGGAGCATGATGCGGTGGGGTCTGTGGGGAGCGTGATGCGGTGGGGTCTGCGGGGAGGGTGATGTGGGAGGGTCTGCGGGGAGCGTGATGCGGTGGGGTCTGCGGGGAGGGTGATGCGGTGGGGTCTGCGGGGAGGGTGATGTGGGGGGGTCTGCGGGGAGGGTGATGTGGGAGGTGTCTGCGGGGAGTGTGATGCGGTGGGGTCTGCGGGGAGCGTGATGCGGTGGGGTCTGCGGGGAGGGTGATGTGGGGGGGTCTGCGGGGAGGGTGATGTGGGGGGGTGATGCGGCGCAGGTGAGGTGATGGGGGGGTGTAGGCAATGTGGGGGGGAAGGAGGGAGGTGATGGGGGGAGGTGATGGGGGGAAGGAGGGAGCTGATAGGGGGGTGATGGGGGGGAGGTGATGGGGGGGAGGGAGATGATGTGGTGGGGGGGAAGTGATGGGGGAGGTGATGGGGGGGGTGATGGGGGGGAGGGAGATGATGTGGTGGGGGGGAGGTGATGGGAGGGGCCTCCTGCGTTGAATTGTAAGACAGATGTGATGCCTCTCGCTGCGAATATCCAACCAAATAAAATGATGATTCACCAACCGAATGGAGTTTTCTTTGAGGTTTCAGAGCCTGTGGAAGGAGGGGGAAGGGCCGAGGTTGAGGGGGGTGTGTCCACTGGTGGGGGGAGGGGCCAAGGGTGAGGGGGTGTGTCCACTGGTGGGGGGAGGGGCCAAGGGTGAGGGGGTGTGTCCACTGGTGGGGGGAGGGGCCAAGGGTGAGGGGGTGTGTCCACTGGAAGGGCCGAGGGTGAGGGGGCATTTCGCCCGGCGGGGGAGGGGGCGTTTCTCCAGGCGGGGGAGGGGTCGAGTGCCCCGGCGGGGGAGGGGTCGAGTGCCCCGGCGGGGGAGGGGTCAAGTGCCGAGGCGGGGGAGGGGCCGAGTGCCCCGGCGGGGGAGGGGTCGAGTGCCCCGGCGGGCGAGGGGTCGAGTGCCCGGGCGGGGGAGGGGTCGAGTGTAAGGGGAATTAGAATCCGTTTTGTGGGCTTGGAGGGGGAGTAGATTGGGGGAGAGGAGGGGGAGTAGATTGGGGGAGAGGAGGGGGGAGTAGATTGGGGGAGAGGAGGGGGAGTAGATTGGGGGAGAGGAGGGGGAGTAGATTGGGGGAGAGGAGGGGGAGTAGATTGGGGTAGAGGAGGGGGAGTAGATTGGAGGAGAGGAGGGGGGAGTAGATTGGGGGAGAGGAGGGGGAGTAGATTGGGGGAGAGGAGGGGGAGTAGATTGGGGTGGAGGAGGGGGAGTAGATTGGGGGAGAGGAGGTGGAGTAGATTGGGGTAGAGGAGGGGGAGTAGATTGGGGGAGTGGATGGGGAGTAGATTGGGGGAGAGGAGGGGGAGTAGATTGGGGAGAGGAGGGGGAGTAGATTGGGGAGAGGAGGGGGAGTAGATTGGGGGAGATGAGGGGGAGTAGATTGGGGGAGAGGAGGGGGAGTAGATTGGGGTAGGTGAGGGGGAGTAGATTGGGGTAGAGGAGGGGGAGTAGATTGGGGTAGAGGAGGGGGAGTAGATTGGGGAGAGGAGGGGGAGTAGATTGGGGGAGAGGAGGGGGAGTAGATTGGGGGAGAGGAGGGGGAGTAGATTGGGGGAGAGGAGGGGGAGTAGATTGGGGGAGAGGAGGGGGAGTAGATTGGGGTAGGTGAGGGGGAGTAGATTGGGGTAGAGGAGGGGGAGTAGATTGGGGGAGAGGAGGGGGGAGTAGATTGGGGGAGAGGAGGGGGAGTAGATTGGGGTAGAGGAGGGGGAGTAGATTCGGGGAGAGGAGGGGGAGTAGATTGGGGGAGCGGAGGGGGAGTAGATTGAGGGAGAGGAGGGGGAGTAGATTGGGGGAGAGGAGGGGGAGTAGATTGGGGGAGAGGAGGGGGAGTAGATTGGGGGAGAGGAGGGGGAGTAGATTGGGGGAGAGGAGGGGGAGTAGATTGGGGTAGGTGATGGGGAGTAGATTGGGGTAGAGGAGGGGGAGTAGATTGGGGTAGAGGAGGGGGCGTAGATTGGGGAGAGGAGGGGGAGTAGATTGGGGGAGAGGAGGGGGAGTAGATTGGGGGAGAGTAGGGGGAGTAGATTGGGGGAGTGGAGGGGGAGTAGATTGGGGTAGAGGAGGGGGAGTAGATTGGGGGAGAGGAGGGGGAGTAGATTGGGGGAGAGGAGGGGGAGTAGATTGGGGTAGGTGAGGGGGAGTAGATTGGGGTAGAGGAGGGGGAGTAGATTGGGGTAGAGGAGGGGGCGTAGATTGGGGAGAGGAGGGGGAGTAGATTGGGGGAGAGGAGGGGGAGTAGATTGGGGGAGAGTAGGGGGAGTAGATTGGGGGAGTGGAGGGGGAGTAGATTGGGGTAGAGGAGGGGGAGTAGATTGGGGGAGAGGAGGGGGAGTAGATTGGGGGAGAGGAGGGGGAGTAGATTGGGGTAGGTGAGGGGGAGTAGATTGGGGTAGAGGAGGGGGAGTAGATTGGGGTAGAGGAGGGGGAGTAGATTGGGGAGAGGAGGGGGAGTAGATTGGGGGAGAGTAGGGGGAGTAGATTGGGGGAGTGGAGGGGGAGTAGATTGGGGTAGAGGAGGGGGAGTAGATTGGGGGAGAGGAGGGGGAGTAGATTGGGGGAGAGGAGGGGGAGTAGATTGGGGTAGGTGAGGGGGAGTAGATTGGGGTAGAGGAGGGGAGTAGATTGGGGTAGAGGAGGGGGGCGTAGATTGGGGAGAGGAGGGGGAGTAGATTGGGGGAGAGGAGGGGGAGTAGATTGGGGGAGAGTAGGGGGAGTAGATTGGGGAGTGGAGGGGGAGTAGATTGGGGTAGAGGAGGGGGAGTAGATTGGGGGAGAGGAGGGGGAGTAGATTGGGGGAGAGGAGGGGGAGTAGATTGGGGTAGGTGAGGGGGAGTAGATTGGGGTAGAGGAGGGGGAGTAGATTGGGGTAGAGGAGGGGGAGTAGATTGGGGAGAGGAGGGGGAGTAGATTGGGGGAGAGGAGGGGGAGTAGATTGGGGGAGAGTAGGGGGAGTAGATTGGGGGAGAGGAGGGGGAGTAGATTGGGGGAGAGGAGGGGGAGTAGATTGGGGGAGAGGAGGGGGAGTAGATTGGGGGAGAGGAGGGGGAGTAGATTGGGGGAGAGTAGGGGGAGTAGATTGGGGGAGAGGAGGGGGGGAGTAGATTGGGGGAGAGGAGGGGGAGTAGATTGGGGTAGAGGAGGGGGAGTAGATTGAGGGAGAGGAGGGGGAGTAGATTGGGGTAGGTGAGGGGGAGTAGATTGGGGCAGAGGAGGGGGAGTATATTGGGGGAGAGGAGGGGGGAGTAGATTGGGGGAGAGGAGGGGGAGTAGATTGGGGGAGAGGAGGGGGAGAGTATTGGGGGAGAGGAGGGGGGAGTAGATTGGGGGAGAGGAGGGGGAGTAGATTGGGGGTGAGGAGGTGGGAGTAGATTGGGGGAGAGGCGGGGGAGTAGATTGGGGGAGAGGGGGAGTAGATTGCGGTAGTGGAGGGGGGAGTAGATTGGGGGAGAGGAGGTGGAGTAGATTGGGGTAGAGGAGGGGGAGTAGATTGGGGTAGAGGAGGGGGAGTAGATTGGGGAGAGGAGGGGGGAGTAGATTGGGGGAGAGGAGGTGGATTAGATTGGGGGAGAGGAGGGGGAGTAGATTGAGGGAGAGGGGGGGAGTAGATTGGGGGAGAGGAGGGGGAGTAGATTGAGGGAAAGGAGGGGGTGTAGATTGGGGGAGAGGAGGGGGAGTAGATTGGGGGAGAGGAGGGGGGAGTAGATTGGGGGAGCGGAGGGGGGAGTAGATTGGGGGAGAGGAGGTGGATTAGATTGGGGGAGAGGAGGGGGAGTAGATTGGGGGAGAGGAGGGGGAGTAGATTGAGGGAGAGGAGGGGGAGTAGATTGGGGGAGAGGAGGGGGTAGTAGATTGGGGGAGAGGAGGGGGGAGTAGATTGGGGTAGAGGAGGGGGGAGTAGATTGGGGGAGAGGAGGTGGATTAGATTGGGGGAGAGGAGGGGGAGTAGATTGGGGGAGAGGAGGGGGAGTAGATTGGGGGAGAGGAGGGGGAGTAGATTGAGGGAGAGGAGGGGGAGTAGATTGGGGGAGAGGAGGGGGTAGTAGATTGGGGGAGAGGAGGGGGGAGTAGATTGGGGGAGAGGAGGGGGGAGTAGATTGGGGGAGAGGAGGTGGATTAGATTGGGGGAGAGGAGGGGGAGTAGATTGGGGGAGAGGAGGGGGGAGTAGATTGGGGGAGAGGAGGGGGGAGTAGATTGGGGGAGAGGAGGGGGAGTAGATTGGGGGAGCGGAGGGGGGAGTAGATTGGGGGAGAGGAGGGGGAGTAGATTGGGGGAGAGAAGGGGGAGTAGATAGGGGGAGAGAAGGGGGAGTAGATAGGGGGAGAGGAGGGGGAGTAGATTGGGGGAGAGGAGGGGGGAGTAGATTGGGGGAGAGGAGGGGGAGTAGATTGGGGGAGAGGAGGGGGGCGTAGATTGGGGGAGAGGAGGTGGTTTAGATTGGGGGAGAGGAGGTGGATTAGATTGGGGGAGAGGAGGTGGATTAGATTGGGGGAGAGGAGGGGGAGTAGATTGGGGGAGAGGAGGGGGAGTAGATAGGGGGAGAGGAGGGGGAGTAGATTGGGGGAGAGGAGGGGGGCGTAGATTGGGGGAGAGGAGGTGGATTAGATTGGGGGAGAGGAGGTGGATTAGATTGGGGGAGAGGAGGTGGATTAGATTGGGGGAGAGGAGGGGGAGTAGATTGGGGTAGAGGAGGGGGGAGTAGATAGGGGGAGAGGAGGGGGGAGTTGATTGCGGCAGGTGAGTGGGAGTAGATTGGGGAAGAGGAGGGGGGAGTAGATTGGGGTAGAGGAGGGGGAGTAAATTGGGGGAGAGGAGGTGGAGTAGATTGGGGGAGAGGAGGGGGAGTAGATTGGGGGAGAGGAGGGGGAGTAGATTGGGGGAGAGGAGGGGGAGTCGATTGGGGGAGAGGAGGGGGAGTAGATTGGAGGAGAGGATGTGGATTAGATTGGGGGAGAGGAGGGGGAGTGGATTGGGGGAGGGGGTGAGTATTTTGGGTGGGGGGGGGGGGTTGCTGCAGCGACCGGGATTATTTTATATAGCGATGCCCCCTGTAGGAGGGTGAATTTAACACTTTGAACCCCGGCGAGGTCACAGGGGGACAGGGCCAGCGAGGTCACAATGTCAGTGAGCAGCGTCGATCTGAGGCAGGACTCACCCAGAGACTCCCTCACTTTCCCTCGGCCTCTCTCTGCGTGTGTGTTTGCGCCAAGCTGACAGCCTGACAGACAGAGGGAGAAACACAGGAGGAAACATGCAAAGAATCAACGTCTGGATCTTCCTGAAGCTCATCGGATTCCTCTCCATCAGTGTCATCATGATTTGGATTGGAATAATCGAGATGAAGAGTAACGCCCAGTCCCGAGCCCGAAAATATGCACAAGGTACCCCCAAGGAGCAGAGAGAGGGAGCTTTACTCTGTACCTAACCCCGTGCTGTACCTGTCCTGGGAGTGTTTGATGGGGACAGTGTAGAGGGAGATTTACTCTGTATCTAACCCCATGCTGTACCTGTCCTGGGAGTGTTTGATGGGGACAGTGTAGAGGGAGATTTACTCTGTATCTAACCCCGTGCTGTACCTGTCCTGTGAGTGTTTGATGGGCCGGTGTAGAGGGAGATTTACTCTGTATCTAACCCCGTGCTGTACCTGTCCTGGGAGTGTTTGATGGGGACAGTGTAGAGGGAGATTTACTCTGTATCTAACCCCGTGCTTTACCTGCCCTGGGAGTGTTTGATGGGGATGGTGTAGAGGGAGCTTTACTCTGTACATATCCCCGTGCTGTACCTGTCCTGGGAGTGTTTGATGGGGACAGTGTAGAGGGAGATTTACTCTGTATCTAACCCCGTGCTGTACCTGTCCTGGGAGTGTTTGATGGGGACAGTGTAGAGGGAGATTTACTCTGTATCTAACCCCGTGCTGTACCTGTCCTGGGAGTGTTTGATGGGGACAGTGTAGAGGGAGATTTACTCTGTATCTAACCCCGTGCTTTACTTGCCCTGGGAGTGTTTGATGGGGATGGTGTAGAGGGAGCTTTACTCTGTACATATCCCCGTGCTGTACCTGTCCTGGGAGTGTTTGATGGGGACAGTGTAGAGTGAGATTTACTCTGTATCTAACCCCGTGCTGCACCTGTCCTGGGAGTGTTTGATGGGCCGGTGTAGAGGGAGATTTACTCTGTATCTAACCCCGTGTTGTACCTGTCCTGGGAGTGTTTGATGGGGACAGTGTAGAGGGAGATTTACTCTGTATCTAACCCCGTGCTGTACCTGCCCTGGGAGTGTTTGATGGGGATGGTGTAGAGGGAGCTTTACTCTGTACATATCCCCGTGCTGTACCTGTCCTGGGAGTGTTTGATGGGGACGGTGTAGAGGGAGATTTACTCTGTATCTAACCCCGTGCTGTACCTGTCCTGGGAGTGTTTGATGGGGACAGTGTAGAGGGAGATTTACTCTGTATCTAACCCCGTGCTGTACCTGTCCTGGGAGTGTTTGATGGGGACGGTGTAGAGGGAGCTTTACTCTGTATCTAACCCCGTGCTGTACCTGTCCTGGGAGTGTTTGATGGGGACAGTGTAGAGGGAGATTTACTCTGTATCTAACCCCGTGCTTTACCTGCCCTGGGAGTGTTTGATGGGGATGGTGTAGAGGGAGATTTACTCTGTATCTAACCCCGTGCTGTACCTGTCCTGGGAGTGTTTGATGGGGACAGTGTAGAGGGAGATTTACTCTGTACATATCCCCGTGCTGTACCTGTCCTGGGAGTGTTTGATGGGGACAGTGTAGAGTGAGATTTACTCTGTATCTAACCCCGTGCTGTACCTGTCCTGGGAGTGTTTGATGGGGACGGTGTACAGGGAGATTTACTCTGTATCTAACCCCGTGCTGTACCTGTCCTGGGAATGTTTGATGGGGACAGTGTAGAGGGAGCTTTACTCTGTATCTGACCTCCCTGCTCTCCCTCTCCCTGCCTCTAGGTCCACACGGGATGACACACAGACTTGCCTCGCTGAGCGGCGAGCGGGACCTGGATGCTCTCCACCTCCTCTCCGGGCTGGTGGGCCTGGGCGACCCTGAGCCCCGCCCTGACCGCTTCCAGCTGTTCGACTCGGCCGTCGTCTCCAAGCTGACCGACCTGCTGATCTTCGTGCAGCGCAACGAGGTTGCCGAGCTGCTTTGGCACTGGCTGGAGGACGAGGACATTACGCAGCTGGCTCTGCACAGCGTTGCAGGCTGAGCTGCTGGGCGGTGGGGGTGTGGGTGGGAGGGGGCCGGGGTGTTCCGAATCCGCCTGCCTGGACGCGGCCAATAAAAGCTCCCAGTCAACCGACGAGAGGGGGGTGGGTGGTCGTTTTTGATTTGGCGGTGAGGCCCTCCCCAGTCGATCAGCCGATCGGCTCCCGTCTGCTTCCCAGGTTGCTGGAGGGGATTCGGCCCTTGTCCGCTCCCTCCCCCGCTCGCCGACGATGAAGTGGGGTCGGGGTGGGGGGGGGGGAGTGGGGGTTTTGTGGGGGGGGGGGGTCTTTCTTAATGGTGCACCGAGGCCCGCCCCAGACGATCAGCTGGGTTGGTCCCCTTCCGGCTTCTCAAGCGGTTGCATCCACTACCACCCCTCCCCTGTTCGCCGACGATGAAGTCGGGTTGTGGGGGTTGGGGGGGGGTGGTGGCAGGGGGGTGCGGTGTGTCCCTGATGGTGCAGCGAGGCCCACCCCAGTCGATCAGCTGGGTCGGCCCTCCTGCCTGTCGATCCTTGCATCATTGCACCCCCCCCCCCCCCCACCCACCTCTTGCTTCCCAGGTCGTTGGAGGGCATAGGGCCCTTGTCCACTCCTCCTGCTCTCGGAAGGTGGCCGGGGGTCGGGGAGTGGGGGTTGCGGTTTCTAACCAGGCAGCGAGGCCTGCCACAGTCGATCAGCAAGGTTGCCCCCCCCCCCCCCAACCCGCGCCCTCCGAGTCCTAGGTGGTTGGAGGAAATAAGGGCTTTGTCCACTGCCCGCCCCCGCCACCCCACAGCCCGCTCACAGACGATGGACGAGGGGGTGGTTTCTGATGGGGCGGCGAGGCCCGCCACAGTCAATCAGCTGGGTTGGCCCCCACCACCCCCCACCCCTCCGTCTGGCTTCTCAGGTGGTTGGAGGGCAGAAGGGCCTT